>NW_024873559.1:0-12123 GCF_018340385.1 Cyprinus carpio | reverse complement strand
ACCTCTGACGATGTACGTCAATAATGACAAAAATCCCATAATGTACAATATTTTTTTAGAATTTTGGTGTGAAACTTCCAATGCTGGTCGTTGTCATTGTCACACATATATCCATAGCACAGAGTAATGAAGATACTAAGTCATTTACATAAAAACTTCTAATTTTACTTTTGTAAAGAATGTTACTGATATTAAAAAACAATTATATATATATATATATATATATAGCTGGTATGTGAACCCGATCCTTGTGGACGCTTTTCAGGCACTTTAAATTATTTATAGTTACATATAAGTGCTTTTCTAGCACTTATTAAGACTTTGTAGTTAGAAACATTTTTCATTATATTATTTAATACTAAGCATTTTTCAAATGTAGTTGCTTTTCTGTGTTTCTTATTGTGTGTATGGGGAAAAATAACAAAAAGTTAATACTATGTTTTGTCTCACATTGTTATCTCTTGCAGCACATCCTCTGAGTCCAAACTGAAACCTGCTGTGGTTGGTTTTACTTCCAGAGATGTGTTTTTTATGAACCCTCACAATCAGTTTTACAGTCAAATAAATAATGTGTCCCCTTAGCATTAATCATGGATATACATAATTCCTTTAGACTAGAAGTTGATGGCAATAAAATACGGTGTGATGCTGTATATATATATATATATATATATATATATATATATATATATATATATATACACCACAATTTACTCACCCTCAGGCCATTCAGGATTTATATGATTTTGAACGTCCCATGTACTTGTAATATTAATAAGTAATATTAGTCTGCCTGTCTCATCCTTATCCCAAGGTTACAGTGAGCCGGATCCAGACCAGATGGTGGGACCTGCACCTGGCATCTGAATTTTGCAATGAGGGGAAGACTATTTCCACAGAAGCACTTCATCTGAACTGTACTGATAGGATGTTATGGATGTGTAATGTGCGCATGCGCAGGAAAAGGGGCCCAGAAGAGAGAGTTTTAGTAAAGTCCTATGTTACACGCAAGCTGTCTCCTGTTCGTTCTTAAAACTATAATTTTAACATGGTGTCCAGAAGTGAACTTACCTCCCGTTCCAAGCGATGACAACTATCCGCGACAGATCGGCGAGATTAAAGTTTTGTAAGTGAAGTTTCGAGGACATAATCCAGACCACGCATCGACACCTGCAGCTGCGTCACAGAACACGGAAAGTGATGAGTGGGGTCGCGAGCACGGCAAAGAAAAAGCAACGGTGAAACAGACGATACTAGAAGATTAAACAGAAAAACGGCACCAAGGGTGAACATTTAACATGGATAACGCTCTTTTCAATAAGCCCGCCTGAACACTGTCGACTTCGGTGATTTTGGCAGCTGGCCACAAATTGGATTAGACGGTACGAGAGGGATAAGAGATTCCGTTTGGCGGCGGGGATCGGTGAAAGAAGCCAAGAATATCAAGTAAATTCGCTTATCTCACACAATGGAGAGATAGCTGATGATATCTTGTGCACACTACCTCTGTCTGAAGAAGACAAGAAGACATATGACAGAGTTAAAGACGCGTTTGAGAAACACTTCGTATGTCAGCACAACGTTATTTATGAAAGAGCTAAATTCAACAAGAGGTGCCAAGAACCGGGAGAGTCAGCTGAAACGTTCATTACTGCAGTTCATAAACTAGCAGAAAACTGCCAGTATGGAGTCCTTCAAGAGGAAATGATAAGAGATAGGCTGGTAGTTGGAATAAGAGATCATGCACTGTCAGAGAGATTACAGTTAGATCCGGAGCTCACACTTAACAAAGCAGTCACAAAGATAAGACAAAATGAAGAAATAAAAAAGCAGCAGACCGATTTTAAGACAAACAAGCGGTGACTCAAAGGAGGTAAATATGGACATGCTAAAATGGAAAATAAAACCAAAATATGCACTAAAAGGGCCACAAAGGTGACCAGACGGGGCAAAATATAATGAAGCCAGCAAGGGATGCAGCAGATGTGGTAAGCCACAAGCACACTCACTGAACAGCTGTCCAGCAAGGGATGCAGAGTGTAGGAAGTGCAAGAAGAAAAGGGCACTTTGCAGCAGTCTGCAAAACAAAGAAAAGGCTGGATGAAATATATCATCGTGAAGAGACAGATAGCATAGAGACTGTGTTCCTGGGAGTTGTTACGTCTGAAAATTCAACTGTTTGGCAAAAGTCCATTGCAGTGAACGGCGAACAGATTCTTTTTAAACTGGACACAGGAGCAGCAGTGACAGCCATACCAGATAGCATGTACTCAGAGAGGAAACATGGTGCTCTCAGCCAGGCGAGGAAAAAGCTGTGTGGTCCAAGCAACATGTCAATACAAGTGAGAGGAGAGTTTGAAGCAATACTTACTCACAAAGAAAAAGTGATAAAACACCCAGTGTTTGTGATACCAAAACTGGTGTCCCCTCTCCTTGGACTACCTGCCATTAAAGAGCTGAATTTAATTTACACCGTAGAGATGCTATTCAAACATCTGACACAGACTACAAAAAGCTGTTCCCAAAAGTCTTCACAGGACTTGGAAAACTTCAAGGAGCCTACAAAATTAAGCTCAAAGAGTCTTCCACTCCGGTTGCTTTGTCGGTCCCCTGGCGTCGAGTGCCATTGCCGTTGATGAAAAAAGTCAAAGAGGAGCTAAAGAGGATGGAAGAACTTGGGGTAATAGCTCCCATTGAAGAAAGCACAGAGTGGTGTTCAGGTATGGTGATAGTGCCAAAACCAAACGGCAAAATCAGAATCTGTGTGGATTTAACACACCTGAACAATGATGTCTGCAGAGAGAGACACATTCTTCCTGCAGTTGATGAGACACTGGCAAAATTGTCAGGTGCTACAGTATTCTCTAAGTTGGATGCTACTGCTGGATTCTGGCAGATACCCCTACATGAAGGAG
Organism: Cyprinus carpio; assembly: GCF_018340385.1. Taxonomy (NCBI): domain Eukaryota; kingdom Metazoa; phylum Chordata; class Actinopteri; order Cypriniformes; family Cyprinidae; genus Cyprinus; species Cyprinus carpio. Next base: position 9,208 of record NW_024873559.1, on the reverse strand, counting down.
ACTCTGTCCCACTCACTACCTTCATTACGCCTTATGGAAGATACTGCTTTCACCGTCTTCCATTTGGCATATCCTCTGCGCCAGAACACTTTCAAAAACGGCTAACACAGATGCTTGAGGGCCTGGAGGGCACACTGTGCCACGCAGATGACATTCTGGTGTTCGGTGCTACACACAAAGAACATGATGCAAGACTTCTCAAGGTCTTGAACCGGCTGGAACAGAATGGTCTGACATTGAACGAAAAATGTGAATTTTCAGTGCCTCAAGTTAGGTTCTTGGGACACATCATCAGCGCAGAGGGCATACGAGCAGACCCTGACAAAATAAAAGCCATAAAACAGATGCCAGAGCCCAAAAGTGTAGCCGATGTCAAAAGATTCCTCGGCATGGTGAATTACATCGGAAAATTCTCTCCCAACATTGCAGAGCTGACGGGACCTATCAGAGACCTGCTTAAAGCCGAAAATGACTTGACATGGGGGATACAACAACAGCAAGCTTTTTGAAAAAGTGAAACAAGAGCTCAGTTCTCCTGCAGTTTTAGCACAGTATTGTCCAGATCGACAGACAAGAGTCTCAGCGGATGCCTCTTTCTTTGGATTAGGTGGAGTACTATCCCAGCTGCAGCCTGCAGGGGAATGGAGACCTGTTGCATTCATTTCAAGAAGCATGACACCTACGGAGAAAAGATACGCACAAATTGAGAAGGAGGCACTGGCAATTACTTGGGCCTGTGAAAGATTTCAAACCTACCTTCTTGGTTTGGATTTTGTGGTCAGGACTGATCACAAGCCATTGGTCAGTCTATTAGGCTCGAGATTGCTGGATGACCTACCTCCGCGTATACTGAGATTTCATCTACGTCTTCTGCGGTTCTCCTTCAAGATCATGCACGTCGCTGGAAAAAATCTAATCACGGCGGACACGCTCTCCAGAGCTCCACTCGAAGAAAATCCATCTGAGGCAGACCTAAAAAGAGAGGAAGAGGTTAAAGTGTGTGTTGATCATGTCCATTCAAACAATTGCCAGCAACACCGACTAAGCTTGCTCAAATAAAGAAAGCTCAGGAAGATGACGAAGTGTGCAGACAGCTAAGTTCTCTCGTACGCACAGGATGGGAGGAGAAAAAGACTGCTCCACCGCATTTAGCATTATTCTGGCAATACAGACATGATCTGCTCATTGCAGAGGGTTTGCTAATGAAAGGAAATAGGCTTGTGATACCTGGCAGTTTGCAGAAGGATGTTCTAGAGAGGGTGCATCAGGGACATCAAGGCATCACTAAGTGCTTGGCACGTGCACAAATGTCTGTATGGTGGCCAGGTATAACAAGGCAAATCAAAGACAAAGTGAGTCAATGTGAAACGTGTGTCAAAACAAGCTACAGTCACCCAGAGCCCCTGCTGACCACTCTCTTACCTTCAGCCATGTTCGCCCGTCACGGAGTCCCAGAGATCCTGGTCACAGACAATGGTCCACAATTTGCAGCATCGGACTTTGCTGACTTTGCAAAAGACTATGATTTCCATCATGTGACCAGCAGCCCGCATTATCCTCAAAGCAATGGGGAAGCGGAAAGAGCGGTGAGAACTGTTAAAACATTGCTGAAGAAAGGCGAGGATCCTCACAAAGCACTTATGGCTTACAGAACCACGCCATTAGCGTCAGGAGCCTCACCTGCTCAACTCTTGATGGGAAGGAACATCAGAACCACTCTTCCAGTGAGTCCATCCACACTGACACCAGCGTGGCCAAACCTCAACACTTTCAAAAGAACAGAAAATGAGTTGAAGGCAAAACAGAAGATGTGGTACAACAAACGTCACAGAGCACAAATAAAACCTGTTCTACGGACGGGACAGTCAGTATGGATTAAGAATGTACCAAATCCAGGCAGAGTCACATGTCCTGCTGATACTCCACGTTCCTACATTGTAGAAGGGCCGACAGGTAGTCTGAGAAGACATCGTTCTCACCTGAGAGTAGTTCCTTCACAGCCACAAGAGATTCAGGAATGTGTTAAAAGTAGAGTGGGCAGGGTGATCAGACCACCGTTAAGACTGAACCTTTAGAGCAGTGACTTGTTTCTTTCCATTCTCATTTTATCTCCCCTGCTTCTGTTGAAAATAGTAATAATTCAATAAGATTTGTTTTTTTGTTTTTCCCACAGAGACTGATTTTTTTTTTTGGAAAAAAAAAAGAAGGGAGAAGAATGGACTGAATGAAAATTTAATAGGCAATGCTATGTTGTGTTCATGCATTGGTTTCAGGGAGTTCTTTAGCTACAAAGGGGGAGATGTACTGATAGGATGTTATGGATGTGTAATGTGCGCATGCGCAGGAAATGGGCCAGAAGAGAGAGTTTTAGTAAACTCGTATGTTACACGCAAGCTGTCTCCTGTTCGTTCTTAAAACTATAATTTAACATGAACAACACCCAAAATCCATCATCTCCCTGTTATCACTTTAAATCTGCTTTAGAATAATCCGTATTATACGAAGGGCTATATAAACTTGACTTGGCAGATTTGGTGTATTGAAGAATTCAGCATTGTAGCACATATTATCTTAACCCATTCACTCAGACCCGTTTAATATGTGAAGGTCTGAATGCAGTGGATTTTGTATTACAATAGCACATTTGATCTCAAAGATGAATATCTGAATAATATATATATATATATATATATATATATATATATATATATATATATATATATATATATATATATATATTACACACAACACACATATACACTTTTCTTTGTTGCATTATTAAAATAATTAACAATCATTTAACAATTAATTAACTCCTGACGGGTTAGGATTAAGCGCTGTAATAACCTACTATTGGTTATACTATATATATATTTATACGATATTTTACTATCGGAACAGGACGAAAAGCAATTTTTCTTCAAAACGTCACTACGTCACTGGATACGCAACTTCCATTTGGAGATTCCGCTTTCGCTTTATGGGAGCAGCTGTTAACGCGGACGAACACTTATTAATAAGAATTCGTTTTTTCTGAGCGGAAGAGTGATTATGAAGCTTATTTTTAATGCACTCGCAGTGACTTTGTTTTTTACCTTACCATGGTGAGATCTTATTCGTTACAATCTCCCTTTTTCCTCTCTTGTATGTAGCTAGCCTATACGCGACGTGGCGTTTTGAAGCCTTATTGTTTGCGTAAATGGTTCGGTTTAAAACAGCCTAACACTGTTCACAGAAATCTATGGTCAGTGAAAAACATTTTAACAACAAAAACGATTCTATGGCAGTTGAACAGTTTAATTTACATGAAAATTGTATATTTTTTTCATGTCTCGTAACGGTATAAACAAGTATGCTAACTTGAGTAAAAGTTTACATTTCTTATCAGTGCGTAAACTGATCCAATGTAGCTTGGATGTAATGTGAGTTGCTTTGGGTGAAAGCTTCTGCCAAATTCGTAATGTTGCCTATACACTTTATTTACGTGGGAGATTAAGGACTAAAATATGTTTATAAAATGTAGAAAACACGACACTTTACGCGGTGTAAAGTAATTATTTAATGTTATTTTGTGGGTACTAGTCATCTTTGTAATATTTATTATGAGTCTATAAAAACTTTTTTATTAATTGAATGTTCAAACAGGCCATATGTAGAGGGAAAGAGTTAAAATTATGAATCGGCAAGTGGATTTTGTTGTATAAGGTCCTCCATGAGAAGTGTGTGTGTGTTTTGTATAATCAGTGAATGTGTGAATCACATTATGAATCCAGACATATTTCTCTCTTCTGTTTATGATCTGTAGAAAAAACATTTTTACTGCACTAATGTATATTTTGCTTCTATTTTCTTCTGAAACAAAACAAAAAGAAATACAACCATCTTTCAAACAGGTATATAAACAAACCAACAAAACACAATTAAAAACAAAACAAAAAGGCGATATTTATTGGTATTTCAGTGACACTCGTATCGCTCAAATCAATGGAGATCTCAGTAGGATCTGTACAGATGTTCAGTGTAATAATGGAACTGAAAGTTTCAGAAACCGACTGAAAATAGATTAGTGACTGGATCTCTGACCATCATGAACATCACAAACACAGACTCTGGTGAATATAAAACTGAAGACCTTTAAACAACAACAGTAAAAAGATCTTCAATGTTTTGGTCACTGGTGAGTTATTTAATGAGTGTTTTAAAAATGCAGTTTAAAATATAAAATCCTCCAGCTGCTGTTGGTTTGTCTTTCAGAGGTTCCTCTGCTGCTAAACTACATGAAATGAAGGAGAGAGAATCTGTCACTTTAGACTCTGGTGTAATAAAACACACAAATGATGTGATGACATGGTATTTTAGTGAGACTGAAATCACTGGAGATCATAGTAAGATCTGTACAGATGTTCAGTGTAAAGAGAGATTCAGAGACAGACTGAAGCTGGATCATCAGACTGGATCTCTGATCATCATGAACATCAACACCACACACTCTGGAGAATATAAACTACAGATCAGCAGCAGAAACAGCAGCTGTAGTATCACCACAATGAAGAGATTCAGTGTTTCTGTCACTGGTGAGTAAATAACTTAGTCATTCAATGCATTTTCCTTCAAAGGATTGAAAGGAAAAAAAAAAGAAAAATCTTTACAGCCTGATATGTGTTGGGTTTTGGACTGTGGGCTGTTTGGTTTTGAATGTGATTTCAGCAAGTGCAAACATGTTGATCCTGGAACAATATTCAAATCAACCAATCAGAATCGAGGGAGAAGTTTACAGGAAATTTCAATTTTAGCCTTACAACCAGAGTTGGGTGATTCTACACCCTTGTTATTCAATCATCATTTCCCTCTGATTTTAGGGATAAATTATGGGTAGGTTTAGGGGTAGGGATAGGGTTAGGTCTGTTTTTTGTACAAAAAATGTTGATCCAGGATCAACAAAAAGATGTTGATCCAGAAATATGTCTTACTTGCCAAAACCACAGTGTCATTATTGTTTTGAGTCAATGACACTTTGAATGACGTTATTAACATGCAAAATTAATAATACCAGTCAGTTTCATTATGAGTCATGCTGCTTCCTTTTGAGCTATGCGTTCTGTGATGCTGAAAGCATGCTAGAAACAACAGAAAGGTGCCATTTATCAGTTTAATCAATGTCATATGATGACTGAAGTAGAAAGTGAAAGTGAAGTGATGTGTGGCCAAGTATGGTGACCCATACTCAGAATTTGTGCTTTGCATTTAATCCATCCAAGTGCACGCACACACACACACCACACACACACACACACACACACGCACACACACACACACACACACACCATGAACACACCTGGAGCAGTAAATATCATTCAAAGATATTGCTTAATATGGGATTTATTATCATTCATGTTTTTAGCTGTTCCAGATTCAGATCTGTCTCCAGCTGCTGTAGCAGGAATTGTTTTTGGTGTTCTGCTGGTGGCTGCGGCTGTAGCTGCTGGTGTGGTTAACTATCCCCGCAGGAGCCATACAGCAGTACCACAGAATGTAAGTAATACATACAGCTAATTTAACAAAATATATATATATATATATATATATATATATATATATATATATATATATACATATATATATATATAATTTACTGTGCAACTGTGTTTTGTTTTTATTGTTGACAAAAACAAAAGGGTGCACTGTAAAATAGTCATCTTGTATTAATTTTTTAACAACAACACAGAACCAGATATTTACCAGTGAGGCAATGCCAAAAACATTTAAAAACACAAATAACTCCCAAATAAACTAAATAACAATGATATTAACAACACAATGTGCAGCCTTTGTCACAGAGCAATTGTCTTATTAGAAAACACCAGTGCATCCATTTCAAGAATTCTAGATGTGATATTGAAATAAAACAATGAAGTTTATACTAAAGAAGATGACCATCTGATGCAGTTTAACATGTTGTGCTAAATTATTAGGGAATGAAAACCTTTCCACAAACAACTGTTCCAATTCCAAGTCTCTAGTAAACTCAAAAAAGAAAGAAAAAAAATTAAAAGAAACATCATTCCACTTTCACTTAAGAACTGTTTCACAAATGCATGCAGAAATGGTTAATGTTCATCGATCAAGCACGGTAAACATTGTTTAACCCTGAAGTGCATACCTTGCGTCTTCAGCGACCCGGGACATCATTCTCTACCCTCTCCCTCCTTCATTTTTTAAAAGTTAGACATCACCTTCTTAGTATCCTCAATCTATCAATTATAAACAATATAACAAGAAAAAAAAAATTACAGCATTAGAGATCCATCCATGCTAGATATATAGGTCCGGGTCGCTAAAGACCTGAATATGTAAGAATGATTGGCGAAACATTCATGCATTTAAGGGTTAAAACTCTTTCTAATGGAGAGCTGTATAGTTTTTTTTTTCGGATAAATCTAAAAAAAAATACAAATAAATAAAAAACTACGTAAAAAGGTACATTTCTTTTTTGCTGAGTATTTATTTATTTTTGTGTAACTTAAACATCAGACCTCCTCATGTCATTTGAAACCTTTTGTGAATGTGTTTTCTTACAGGAGGATGATGATGGTAACTCACCGCCTGATCCTAAAAGCATTCGTTTGAGGTAGATGGGATGTCCTTAAACTGTTTGCTCACAAAGTGATCTGAAGATTTCAGTAGTCTGTACCAATACCAGTACAACTGTCACACATATAGCATACCACTTTAAATATTTTATTTAAAATAGATTAAAAGGTAACATTTAGCATTAAACAGTATATAAAAAAATAATGTTAGCAACATGGTAACAGCATTATTAATAAAAACAGAGAGATGGTTTTGGTATGTAGAGTTTTACCTTCTAAATTGATTGAGATGAAAATAGAACAGTTAGACATGTTTCATGTCTTTTGCACTAAAAGAAGTATAAATGCACTGATCTGGTTTTGACATATCAGCCATTATGTCCAGCCTGTTTATATCCGCACTGATAGAATGGACTGTGTTTCCACAAAATACCCCACCAAGGTAGGCATTACACTGAGGGAACTTTTTCGTGTTTCTGTTTCCCCATTACATCAAGATGCATTAATGTAAGAAGAAAAAATAAGATACAATGTTGTTTTTTGAAAACTTAATTTAAAATGTAATAATAATAATAAAAACAAGTTTATTATTTAACCACTAGCATTAGCCCTTGGTCATCCACCATCAACAGAAAACACTGGTTGACCAACTTTGACACACACACGCACGCACGCACTGCAACTGGCACACACACACACACACACACACACACACACCAGCTATATCAGAACTAAAACCTGCTTTAAAAAATAAAAAACCCTTGTGCATCAATTTAAATTGTGTAGCTGCAAGCAGAAATTATAGTGGTTCAAGCTCTTTAGGTAGGCCTTTAAAGCAATGCCTACAAAAGTATTCTGTTTTCTTTTGCAAGCATGTAACACATCAGAGAGAGAAAGATTATTTACAGCCAACACAAGCAATTTGCAAAGGAAATGTATGTGTTTTAATGCTTTTTAACAGTTAATGAGGTTGAGCAAGTGACAAGTCTCTATGACTTACTGTTTGGTCTGCCTGATCACTTTTAGGTAAGACTGCTGATCCTTGGCAATTTGAACAATCACAGGGTTTCAACACAAACAAGTTCTAAAAACATTAACCCCAAAAGTGCTAGAAAGACAAAGTCATAAATGGTCTAAAGTTGTGTTCCAAATTTGAGGTTTGATATCTCAAAAAAGATGACACCATGTTTGAAAAAATAATAAAAATTTCAGTTTTAGAAGCCCTGCCAACAGAAAGAATAGGTATAAACAAATACTGTATCATTTTCTGATCAAAATAATCAGTTTTAATGGGGATAATCTTTGCTCTAAGTATAACTAATTTGTGTACCTAGTGTATAATAGATTTATCAAAGGAATTAGGGTGAAATAGTCAAATTTATGCAGTTGCGGTTCAGTTTTTATTTATATATATGCACATTTAAATCAACCATGGTTGACCAAAGTGCTTAACAATGTCCGGGAAAAATAAAAATAAATAAATAAATATACAATGCATAAATAAAAAGTCACACACACAACCAAGACAAATACAATAAAAGTCAGAAAGGTAAAAAAAAAAGAAAAAGGAAGACCTTAAGGATGCACAGGGGTATAAGCTTGACTTTTTTTTCTTTCTTCTGAGTGTGTTTTATTATGCCTGTAAATGGATGCACATGATACAAGCTATGTTAAATACTCTTTGCATTAAACCTTTGCAAAAATACTAATGTAATGTTTGTCTGGAGGGATGTTACAATGACTGTTTTGAGTCTTCAAACATTTGGCAGATATTTCTTTATATTCATCAAACTAAACATCTGTGATATTTATGTGGTGCTGAATAGTATTTTATTTGTTTGCGTGCTTGTTTTTTGTGCATGTGAGATAAATGACATGACAGGTCTTCATCTAGTCTCTTTTTCAGTTCTATTGTGTTCAGCTGTGATTGTCAAGTTTATTTGTTTGTTTGTTTGTTTTGTTTTTTTTTTATATTTTGCTGATGTATTTGTCTTGTAGAATATTATCACAGTTTGATGGAGATGATTGCCTTTACATAATTATCAGTTCAGCCATTCTTCTTCAGCTTTAGACAGTTTTTGGTTCTTGGTTCTTTTCTTTTGGTAGCATTCTTGTTTTTTGATTTGTCTTTTCATGTGGTGTTGCTCATTTTCTTTCATTTTCCTACTAAATTTACATCAGTCAGTGAAAAAGTGGCCTTGAAGCAAAAACCCACAACACAATCTTTTCTGAAACACAAAACATCATGTATGTATTTTTCTGTTTTTGTATGTTTATGTGATAAACATTAATAAAAACATGATCAGCTCTGTGGAAGATTTTTTTATTTTTTTTTTAATTCATTATAAATAACATTTCCTTTTTAATACTAAATGACTCTAACACTTATGCCAAAGTTACTGCGTGTCGAATATGATAAACAAAAACAAGACAGTTGTCCCCGAAACATATAAATATATAAACCTCATGATTTGAGTAACAAGCTGAAGTAATCAAGAAACCCAGATTTGCTTTGAGCTAGTAAACCGATGGATTTGCTGGATTATCACACATGAAGAACCAATCATATTAGACATGAAATATGTAATCGATCATGTCACCTTTGTCAAAGGCACTTA
>NW_024873558.1:0-78685 GCF_018340385.1 Cyprinus carpio | reverse complement strand
CAGCAAACATTTACCCTAGTCCTTGATACAGCACTTTCTGCTTTGATTGAATAGAAAGATGCTTAGAGTTAGAGTGGCATCGCTGGCAGACCAAGAAGGCAAGGAATGAAAAGTGGTTACAGAGGAGGATGCAAAATAGTGGCAAATGCACAAATAGCACTTTACCAACACAACAACAGATGTCGACATTGCGGGAGGGAAAATGATAGTAGCTGAAATTTTACTTCCATTTTGAAGAGGTATAAATCTTAGCATCAGAGGAGGTCATTTGTATAAGTAGAGACAGGAGCATGCTTAGTAAAACAGAGCGCACTCTCAATGTTTAGGATGAGGATGCTGCTGTAATCAAGGCAACAGGATAACCCATTGATGAAGAAACACCGACAAGACTGCCCCAAAGAGTAGCACTTATTCCAAACCCGAACCGCCAAATGCTTCTATTTTGTAGTCATCTAGGTGAAAGGCTCACTCAAAATGAAAACAGAACTCGAATAGCAAACCAGCTACAACCATTGAAAGTGGAATCTAATAGCCAAACATTTACCCCAACCCATGCCACTTCGCTTTGATTGAAGTGCCGAAAGATGCTAGAGCAGGAGGCAGACATGTGAGCTGGTTTGCACTCCACAAAAGTGAAAATGAAAAAGCCATGTTACAGACGATGATGCAAAATAGCGCATCAAGCTGTCCCATCCCAGCGTTACTTCAAAGCGTAATGCTGGGATCAGAGGTGCAAAAGCCCAAGAGGAAGGCGGAAACATAAGAAATAGGTGTGGCCAGGCTGGAGCCTTGTCTGCAGTTCCATTTCCCTCATTAAATTACTCCTAAAGAGAAGGCTCTGAAATATAGGACCACCAATGCCCGGCCTGAAGTAATTCCTAATGTGGTTAGCCACTGCATGAAATGATCTTTGCAATGTAGAACTCAGCCCTTGAGTCCCAGGAATGTAATTATCTCTTTGAAGCACTGGTCACATGAACTACTCCCAACAACAGTACTCCTACTAAATAAAACAGACAAGCCAGCTTACTGTGAGGGTAAATTGATATGAAAAGCTGAAAAATCTTTTTCCATTTTGAAGAGTATTAATCTTTAGCATCAGAGGAGGTCATTTGCAGACAGAGACATCAGGAGCATGCTGCCTTAGTCAGGATGATTGATCTTGAGTAGTTTGGTTTACAGCACCATTATAAGCATGTCCATGCCCATTTGATTGCTGTGGGTCGTTGGCCCTTCAGGTAATTTTGAACGGCCCATTAAGCGTATGATTGCTGTGTTACTCTCTATCTGGAATGCCTTGCATTTATGGCGCTGGTGGTGGACCTTTATCCCACATTTTCAAGCGACAAGTTCAGCCAAAATTACAATGGTAATGTTTTCGGACGCGCCATGGATGCTCGTCTGTTCACGCGGTACGAAGCCCCTCTGGGACCCGAACATCCCATAGTGCGCCAATCTTTGGTCCCCAGCCCCTCTAATGTTCGCTGAGGATGCTGCTGTCATCCACGGCAACAGGCTACCCCATTGAGGCAGCCGAAACCCCCCACAAGGGGACTGCCCCAAGCGCAGCAATGGGTGATTCTTAATATGGAATGCAGCCAACGTGCACATTCTATTTGTAGTCCTTATCGGAGAGTCTACCTCTAACCTGCTGCAGACAGAACAACGTGAATCCAAACCAGTGGACACATCCGATGTAGGCCGATTCCAGTCAGCCAAATATTCCCCCAACTTGCTAGCACTTTCTGTTTGATTGAATAGGAAAAGATGCTCGAGTTGTAGTTTCTACGAACCTTGTCAGATGGTTTGCACTCAAGAAGGCAAGAGAAATGACGAAGAAGTGGTTACAGAAGGAGGGGATGCAAAACCAATTGAAAAACAAAGCCCCCATCCTTTTAGTATTTAAAGTTAGAAGTAGGGATCAGAGGTGTATGTGTGCAAAAAGTTCATGAGAAGGGAAAAACCATGTAAGAAATAGAAAATACAGCCTTTGTCTGCAGATCATTTCCAGATTAAAAACTACCCCAAAGAGAAGCACTTCTATGAACATAGGGGACCAATCAAATGCTCCCATTTGAAGTAATCTTAATGTGTTGAATACAAGATGAAATTTTTATTTTTACATGTAGAACTCCTCAGCTTGAGTCCCAGAAGAACGGTACTCTCTTGAGGTAGTAGTCACGTGAAACCTATTCAGCGCCATAAATACAACTGGGAAGGGAGCCGCATTGTGAGAATTTCGATAAGTGACCTGATAGGGACTGGCCGTCAGAGAGTGCGCCTTCGCGGCAGCTCTGTCCGACGACGGTCATGTTCGAGCTATTACCATAAATCCCCACCTATAGCAACAAGACACGTGTGTGCAGGTGAAACCTGTTTGAACCTTAGGACCAATCAATGCTCCATGGATAGCTAAATATCTTAATGGGTTGAAGACTGTGATTGAATGCAACAGAATCTTGCAATGTAGAACTCTAGCTTGGAGTACCAGAAGGCAAATTAGTATCTTGAAAGAACTGTCACATGAAATCTACCCCAACAAATAGCAATTACCAAAATAAAACAGAACAAGGTCAGTCACCCTGGTGCGGGTACAGATAGTCAAGCTGAAAAGCTTTTCCATTTGAGGAGTATATATAACTCTTTAGCATAGCGGAGGTACATTTGGAGGCAGAGACACCCAGGAGCAATTGCGAGAGCATGCCGTCTTTAGTCAGATTGTGAGCCGATCTGAGCAAAGGCCAGTTTGTTTATAGCATCCATTATAGGCATGTCCATGCCCCCCCGGCTGGTATGCTGTGGGTCGTTGCAATCAGGTGAGCTGAAAAGGCCATTAAGCTTCTGATTGCCGTGTATATCATTGGGAATGGCCTTAGCCATACCTGGGCATGGGTGGATCTTTTTCTGCACACATTTAAAAGCATTTAATGCAAGAATTCAAACAATTGTAATGTTTAATGAATGCAGGAAATGGAGTGCAGTCCAAAAGAAGCGGAGAGAATCACCATGGAGATAACAATCGTTGGAGTGCTGCCCAGAACCAAAACCGTTGGCAAAATGAGCACACTCAATAAGTTTAGATGAGGTCGCTGCTGTAATCAATGGCACCAACTCACTCATGATATGAATTATAACACCACAAGCACTGCCCCAAAAAGCGAAGCAACTATCTTCTTAATGGAATCACAAAGTATGTTCATATTGTTTCATCATGTCGATAGGTCATCTGTAGGGCAGTGTTCTACCTCAAGAATGAGAGACATGAATCCCCATGAATACAAACCAGTTGGGACCACAGGGAATTCAGTAAATAGCAACATTTACTCCCAATACTTCGATGGAGACTTCTGCTTTTGATTGAATAGGAACAGGATGCTTAGAGTTATTAGAGGCAGACATACAGCTGGGTTTGCGCACTCCAAGAAGCCAATGAATGGAACAAGTGGTTTGGAACCGGAGAACGCCTGACCGGAGCAGGATGCTCACCCTAGAATACGTCCCGGGCAAAAATGGATCCGCATTAATTTTTATTCCGACAGCGTGTTCCACATTGTCGTGTTATAAGCATTTGAAACGTTAGATAGTTGGGATCTGAGGTGCTATGGCCCCCGTGCAAAAAGAGTCACTGAGAAGGCTAACAACTATAAGAGAAATGAAAATAGTTGGCAGTCTTGCTGCAGCGAGTTCATTTCCTCATTAAAACTTTAACCAAAGAGATAGAGTTACCATATTGAACATAGGACTGGGGAATTCAATGTCTCCTATTTGAAGTAATCTAATGGGTTGAATACTTGATGATGTCATGATCTCCTGCTGACAGAACTTAGGTGGCGTCCACAGAGGCCATTATCTCTTGACGCAATGGTCACACGAAACTACCCGTAACAAATGCACTACCAAATACACAGACAAGCCAGTGACATTGTGACGGGTAATGATAGTTGAAAGCTGAACATATTTTCCATTTTGAAGGTATAAATCTTTAGCATCAGAGGAGGGCATTTGCAGGCAGAGACACCAGGAGTAGTGCTGCCTTTAGTTCCGGAATGATCTGATATGAGCAGTGCGCGTTACAGACGCACCCATATTAAGCACTGTCCATGCCCACTTGATTTGATGTGGTCGTTGCGCATCAGTTATTTTGTACCAAGGCCAATTAAGCGTTGATTCTGCTCGTTGTGTTAATATCTTTGGAATTGCTTAGCCACTCTTGGGCCGGGGGCTTTTCACACATTTTTTAACGCATTTTCATTGCAAATCAACAATTGTAATGTTTTCTGAACGCGAGCAAATTGGCACTGCCGTACTTGTTAAAGGCGTTATGTGTACACTTTTATCACCTCTTTGGACAAACATCAAGAGTGCCAGACCATAAACTGTTGGTTAACAACAGCACCCTCTAAGGTTTAGATAGGTGCCTGCCTGGCGCTCCGCTAATTTCAACCCGGCACCCGGCAAAACCCATTGAGAAGATTAACACCACAACAAGATGCCCCAATTAGAGAATGTACTTATTCTAAATGGACATCCCAAATGCTTCTATTGTGTCCATCTAGGGGTAGTCTACCTCAAAATTGAAACAGAATTGAATAAAACCAGTTGGGACACAGGGTATTTCATGCCACCCGTTAAACCCATTTTACCCCAACTTCGATAGCACTTTTGCTTTGGAGGAATAGAAAGATGCTAGAGTTAGAGAAAGATCAGCTGGTTTTGCACTCAAGAAGGGTATGAAATGAAAAAGTAGTTATAGAGTGAGGATGCAAAATAGTGGCAAAATGCTGACCCATCCTTTTTGTTAATGAAAGTTAGGAAGTTGGGACTGAGGTGTATGTGCAAAAGTTAATGAGAAGGGAAAAACATAAGAAATAGAAAATAGCAGTCAAGAAGGCAAGGAAATGAAAAAGTGGTTACAGAGGAGGACGGAGGAGTGATTTTTCCCAGAAATTATCTCTGAAGCACTGGTCACATGAAACTACCTCCCAAATAAAATTGCACTTACCAAATTCAAATAGACAAGCCAGCTACATTGTGAGGGTACTGATAGTGAAAGCTGAAAAATCTTTCCATTTTGAGGAGTATAAATCTTAGCATCAGAGGAGGCCACTGCAGGCAGAGACACCAGGAGCATGCTTAGTAAAAACAGCACCCTAATGTTTAGATGAGGATGCTGGCAATCAAGGCAACAGGATAACCCATGGATGAAGAAACACCAACAAGACTGCCCCAAAAAGAGAAGCACTTATTCTGCAAAATGGAATCACAAATGCTTTCTATTTGTAGCGTCATCTAGGAGTCTACTTCAAATGAAACAGAACTGAATACAAAACCAGTTGACACAGGAAATTCAGTCAGCAAACATTTACCCCAACTTGATAGCACTTTCTGCTTTGATTGAATAGAAAGATGCTAGAGTTAGAGTAGACGAGGAGCCTGATCGTAACATGGTCACTAAGACCAGAATTCTTTGAACTTACATCCTGCAACCATGAGCTATCAGTTGCCAAAGCAAAAGGTCTACCTAGAAATTAACATTTTTAAACAACATGGTGTAGTCAAGAGCTTTGGTGACGGTCTCATCGGGACGCCACTTCAGGGAGCTACTGTGCCCAATGAAAAAAAGGAAAAACAAGCTAATATTCTCACATAAGTGTTAGAACAGTGGAAAAGCCCATCTAAACAACTCTGATCAGTAAATGAAATGTTTAGTTGAGGATGCCGCCTTAATAAGTGCACCGTATGGCTTTGTTTGGAGGTGCTATCCGCCACACTCCACCATTTTTGAATTATATCATTAATATAAGCTATTCCGCGTCCAATTGGAGTTCTACAGTTCTTGTATGTTTGCATGTGCGTACTATCAGCCCTGAACGTGACTACCTTACTGCTCAGGTTAACAGAGGCGTTTATAGTCATTATATAGACCAAAATTTTATCTAGCGCCCACTTGAAAAACGTCTTGTTGGCCTTAGATATGATGTCTAACTGATTAGTCGCACTACGCGATCGAGTGTTCAGCAAAAGCTAGACTCTACAAACCATCTCGCCCATCATGGTTCACTCTGACTAGAAGTCCCATTAACGGAATGTAGATTGATGTATAAGAGGGATTGCAATCGGAAGGCATAGGCACATATGTCACCTAACCAAATGCATCAGACCTCAAATAGGCTTGTATCATCTATATAATTGTTAAGAGTCAGCAAATCTTTACATAGTCTGTCCAAGCCCACTTGCAATGTTAGCAGCTAGAAAACGTTTTAGCATTAAGCGTGTGCACATGTAGTGAGCAGCTGATTGTGGACAGCGAACTCATAGCATCGTGCAGATCTGACTATCAAGTGTGCGGATTACAGCACCCATGACACGTCCATGGGTGTCATTTGCCGGCGTTCGCCTGTGTGGTCGTTGCCAAAATGTGATATATGCTAGATTTTAGGGAAGGCCACTTTAAGCGATAGATACGCGCTCAGTTTCTAGCTCTTGATTGCCTAAGGTACTTCTAAAGATATATTTAGGGTGCTAGGATTACATGATACGAACGAGACTTAAAGCATCTTTCAGTATCTTTTAAAGACTCGTACTTATTATTCGGCACTCAGAGACTTCATAATATCCGTGTTAACTCTGTACACTTTTGTAGAATAATGAACAGTATGCGCTTTCTGCCCGCGACACAATCGGGGAGTAGAATCAGCAGCCCTAATCTTTAGGGGAGTTTCACTTCTGTAAAATCTCCATGTGACCTGCTGTGACCTTAGGAAGAACCATAAAAAATTTATATCATATAGTAGAGGCGCGAAGCATGTAAATGTTGACTCGCACAACCTAACTTCAACATATGAGTACAATCAAAATCTTCCTAGGATTATGTAATTCCAGTTCATCAATGAAACATGCACATGAGGGCATACTGCTCATAGCGACATGGGACCGCAGTTACGCATACTCCTGAGCCTCCAACTTGATATCACTTTCTGAGGATTGAATAGAAAGATGCTAGAGTTTGAGGTAGACATCAGCTGGGTTGCACTCCAAACAGGCAAGGAAATGAAAACAGTGCGTTTACAGAGGAGGATGCAAATTAGTGCAGAATGCTGCCCCTATTTCACTCTTCATGATTTTTACATTTGTAAGGGTTTAGAACTTGGGTATCAGAGGGTGTATGTGTGCAAAAAGCACATGAGAAGGGAAAACCATAAGCAACTAGATAGTAACTACTAGTTAGCTGAGCCATATGTCGCGGCAGGGCATTTTCCTCCGCCCAACATTGATAAGAACTACCTCTAAATGTCTATACTACAAGCATATACGTTGAACATTAGGTTCGACCAGATCAATGCTCCCATTTTGAAGTAGGCTTAGGAGGCTTGTAGCGATGCATAGACTAATTTGCATGCAGTAGAAGGTCCTAGGAATATACCAGAAGGCAATTATATGGACTGATTGTAGCACGGAAGGGGGCCACATGAACTAAACCCCAACAGCATCATCCTTACTACTACCTACTCGACAAGCAGACTAAGGCATGACATTGTGAGGTACCGCTACGTGAAAGCCTGAAAAAGCTGGCCATTTTGAGAGTATAATATCTTGGCGCATCAAGGATGTCATATTGCCGCAGAGACACCAGGAGCATGCTTTGGGTACAACAGCACCCTCAATTTTGTTTGTAGAGGAGGATCTGCTGTAATCAAGGCAACAGGATAACCCATGTGCATGTTGAAACAACCAACAAGACGGCCCCAAAGAACAAGCACCATAGTCTTAACTGGACTAGCTAATGCTTCTATTTCGTATTCCATCTAGGGAGTCACCTTCAAATGAAACAAAGCTGAATACAAACCAGTTGGACAAAGGGAATTCGTCAGCACACCTTTACCCCAACTTTGATAGCCCTTCCTGCGATTGTGAATTGAAGAGAAAGATGCTAAGATTTAAGTAGACATCAGCTGGTTTTTGCACTCAAGAAGCAAGGCCGCTATGAAAGTGGTTACAGGCCAGGATGCAAATAGTGGCAATTTGCACAAATTTCACTAAAGCTTGTACAAGCAGACAAGTCATGACATTCGTGAGGGTACCGATATGAAGCTGAAAATCTTTCCATTTTGAATGAGTAGCTAAGTCTTTAGCATCAGAGGAGTGTCATGTAGCAGGCAGACCACCAGGAGTCAGCTGCCTTTTAGGTCAGGATGAGCTGATCTGAGCATTTTGGGTTATCAGCACGCCATTATAAGCCTGGATATGCCCCCCTTGCTTTGCTGTGGTCGTTGGCGCTCAGGTATTCTTGAAAGGCCATTAAGCTTTGATTGCTGTGTTAATATCTTTGAATGCCCTTAGCATTCTTGGGCATGGGTGGACTTTTCACACATTTAAAAGCATTTCATGCAAATTCAACAATGCGTAATTTTCTGAACGCAGAAATGGATGCAGTCCTTGTTAAAGCGTAGAATAACCATATGGACAACATCAAAGAGTGCCAGACCAAAAACTTTGGGTAAAACAGCACCCTCTAATGTTTATATGAGGATGCTGTAATCAGACAGGGATAACCCATTGATGAAGAAACACCAACAAGACTGCCCCAAAGAGAAGCACTTATTTCTTAAATGGAATCACAAATGCTTCTCTTTGTAGTCATCTAGGGAGTCTACCTCAAATGAGACAGAACGGAATACAAACCAGTTGGACACAGGGAACTTCAGTCAGCAAACATTTAACCCAACTTGATAGCACTTTCTGCTTTTGATTGAATAGAAAGATGCTAGAGGTAGGGTAACATCAGCTGGTTTGCACTCTCCGAAAGGCAAGGAAATGAAAAAGTGGTTACAGAGGAGGATGCAAATTAGTGGCAAAATGCTGCCCTCCTTTTTAGCATTTAAAGTTAGAAGTTGGGATCAGAGGTGGTATGTGTGCACAAATTTCATGAATAGAAAATAGGAGCCTTGTCCTGCAATTTCCAAACTACCCCAAGAGAAGCACTTTTGAAAATAGCTGGATCCTTAATGGGTTGACTGTGATAAATGATCTTTGCAGTTCATTTCCTCATTAAAGCAACTAACCCCCAAAGATAGACTTAGCAATAAAACAGACAAGTCAAGATGTGAGACCACCGATAGTGAAGCTGCTCCCATTTTGAGGAGTGTAAATCTTTAATGGGTTGAGCAGAGACACCATACTGTTTGGGTATGCACCCTCTAATGATCTTTGCACATGTACCCACTATGAATAAACTACAGGCTTCCCCAAAGAGAATCCTTATCTTAAATGGCAATCACTAATTGCTTCTTGAAGCACCTCAAAGGAACAGAACTGAATACTACCCGGGACCCAGTCAGCAATCACGTACCACAACTTGACAGCGACTTTCGTTTTGATCAATTGTGGATCACTACCGAGTAAGCTGAACATCAGCTGGTTTCCATTTTGAGGAGGGCAATCTAATGCAACAGAGGTTACAGCAGGCAGGACCCCTGGGCATGCTGGCTTTAGTCAGCCCTCCCTTGTCGAGCGTTTAAAGTTTACCACCGCGGCCATTTAAGCACTAAATGTGTGCCCACCTTCATTTGCCGGTGGCGTGGCACTCACCAACAGAAAGCCATTGAAGCGTTGATTGCAGGTTCATATCCTTGATGCACTAGCCAGGACCGCACTGGGTGGATGTTCGACACATTTAACCAGCATTGCATGCCCCTTCGAACAGTGTACATGTGGTCTGGATGCTGTGGATGCATTCCCTTGTTAAAGTCCGTAGAATCAGCAGTGATCCTTGAACGCAATTAGTGCCACGACACACTGGTCACTTTAAACAGCACCCCAACTGGTTATGAGGAAGACTGCCTTACCAAATCAATGCGCACAGGTGAACCCATTGATGCGGCTAACCCCAGTGAACTGCTGAAAATCTTTCCTTATTTGAGGAGTAGACATGCTTCTGTTGCATCATTAATGAGCCTACCGCCAATAGAAGACAGAACGAATCAACCTGCCAACAGTCAGGATGAGCTGATCTGCAATCCAGTTACCCCCACTTACTGATATGAAGCTTTGCGTCTATGAGTGAACTGAATTGCTGTACGTAGTTGGCCACCACAGCTGGATTTGCACTCAGCCTTTCAGCTATGAAAAGTGGTTACGAGAGATGCAAATTGGCAATGCACTCACCATCCTGGTAAGCATTGAAGACTCCCCCCACCCCGCCAGAGGGTCTCTGTGCAAAGAAGTACCAATGACGAATGTATCTCCGGATGCAGAAGATATAGCTGGACCTTGTCGGCCCGTTCATTCCCTGTTTACCCGAGCCAAAGAGTGCATCTTGACCGAGCAAAGCAAGTGCTCCCATGCACCCTCGAATGGGGGAATCAACGTGGATGCAGGACCTGGTGCAACAGGAACCCATCGATGACGTGACCCAAGGCTACTGCCCCCGTGAGAAGCACACCTTATTCTGTGCATGGGAACCCCAAAGAGCACGTATTTCAGTCTTCACGAAGTCCATGCCATGGTACAGAACGAATTGAAAGCGGAAAGTTGGCCACACCGAAGAGGAAATCGTGAAGCAGACAGGGACCCTCCCTGATAGCAGCCTCTCTGCAAGCAGGCTGCCGGATCAGATGCTAGACCTAGCGAGCCATGCACTGGGTTGGACAGGCACTACATTGAAGCCCAGCAGGCTTGCTAAGGCGTTTTCTGCACCACGACAGACTCCGGAGGGGTGCAAAATGCTACCCATCTTCTTCTTCTGCAACTATCTGGAATGGCCTTCAGTTACAACGCAGGGGGGTACCGATTCACACCTTTAAGCAGGCAATCATCATGCCAATTGGTTCGGGGAATCAATGATAGCAGTCACGGGTGCAGCGATTTGAAGCCCATGGGACACCAAAGGCCAAAACAGACCGTTACAACCAGCACCCTACCTCCTATCCTTAGATCACGAGGCTGCGGTAACGTCCAACGGACACACCCATTGATGACCAACACCACAAGACCACGCACCAAAGTCATGAGTGCACCACTGCATAAATGGACGAACACACTGCTTCTCATTTGTAAGCATCATAGGGAGTATACCCTCACAAAATGAAAACAGAACTGAACTACAAGACCGTTGGTAACAGGGAATTTCACATCACCTGTCAACACATTTACACCCAACTGATAGGCACTTTCTGCTTTGATTGAATCGAAAGATGCCTTAGAGTTCGAGTAGGACATCAGCTGGTTTGCACTCACAAGAAGGCAGGAACTATGAAAAAGTGGTACGAGAGGAGGATGCAAAAATAGTGCAAAATGCTTTTGCCCACTCCTTTTAGCATTTAAAGTTTAGAAGGAGGGAGATCAGAGGATGTATGTGTGCAAAAGAGGCGGAGAAGGAAAACATAAGGAATAGAAAATAGCTGAGCCTTGTCTGCAGGTCATTTCCTCATTAGAGCAACCCAAAGGCCGAAGCACTATGACTATGGACCAATCAATGCTGCCCCATGTGTAAATCGTAATGGTTGAATACTGGGGTTGAATGATCTTTGCATGTAAGAACTCCGCTTGGAGGCCCGAAGGCAATTATCTCTGGAAGCCCTGGTCCATGAAACTATCCCCCCAATAATGCACTGAGCCAAAATACAACAGACAAGTCAGTGCCATTGTGGAGGTACCGGATAGGGAAAAGCTGAAAAATCTGTTCATTTTGAAGAGGAATAAACTCTTTAGCATCAGAGGCAGGCTTTGCAGCAGCACAAACGAGGGGAGCGATGCTGGTGTAAAACCGCACCCGCTAATGTTTAGATGAGGGGCCTGCTTATCACGGTCCCATTATCACCCGGAGAAGAAACACCAACAGAGACTAGCCCCAAGGAACTCGATTTCTATAAAGGCCATCACAAATGGCTTGCTATGGGAATACTCAGAATTCATCGACTGTCAAGGAAACAGACTGACTTTTCAAACCATTAAAGCAGTGAATGCGCATTCACAGTTGACCCCCTTCTGGACACTGCTGAAATGGATGCAGTGCCTTATATAGATCGAGAGGTAGTAGCCAGCTGGTGTGCACCAAAGAGTGCCAGAACTGAAAAGTTGGGTCAGAGAGGAGGCCATATGAAATGGACACAATAGCACTTCCAAGTCACAGGCAAGGCTGGACATTGTGCGGGCCAGAGGAAGCCGAAAAAGACGGTTCCAGGGTGAAAGTATGAAGCTTCATCAAAGGTCATGTGCAGCTAGAAGGCCCATCTAGGGAGTCTGCCTTTTATCAGACAGCACTGATCTGAAAGCAGTGGGGTTAGGACCCCCATTCAGCCCATGGCCATGCCCCCTTGAATAGTGCTGTTGGGTCGTTGCACTCCAGGTATTTATGAAAGGCCTAGAGTTAACGGGATATGCTGGTGTTGCAGCTCACTGGGGAATGAAATTGAGTGCGGGGGGCTGGTGACGGTCAAATATTGGCAGCATTTCCAGCAAAGGCACCAAATTGTTAGGGTTAGAAGTATGGAACCGCAGAGGTGTATGGATGCACAAAGTCCTTGTTAACGGGTAACAGCCCCATTAGACAACAGCCAAGCCTTGCCAGCATACCAAACTGTGGGGGAACCAGCCCCCGCTATGTTTGAGCCTGAGAGATGCTGGTGTATCACGATGCGCCCACGGATAGAAACCCACAGACTGCCCGCAAACGAAGTGCCCTTATCTTTAAAGGGCAGCCTCAGCTTTGAGTCCCATTTGGCAATGTATCACTAGGAGGCCACCTCAAAACACTGGTACATGAACTACTACAACCATTGGGACACAGGGAAATACAACGTCAAGTCATGACATGTTATGGTACCGGGACTGTGAAGCTGAGCACTTTCGCATTTTGCGAGTATAAATCTTATCATCAGAGGATCGCAGTTTTAGTAAAAGACACGCAAAGGCATGCGACTCAAAGAAGGACAAGATGAAAATTTACGCGGATGATGCTGTATAGTGGCAAAAGGCTGCCCCTCCTTCGCTGCAGAGTTACCACAAGTTGGGGTCAGAGGGCTAGTGTGCAAAGTGCATAAAGGCAAACATAGAATAGAAATAGACGTGGAAGCCGTAAACTAGCGTTCCTTTCCTCAGTGAACAAACTGACCCCAAGAAGCAGTTTGGACAGAGGGAATCCTCCCAGCAAACATGAAGACTCTTAATGGGGTTTAAGACGTGATTGAAAATAGACTGATGCTAGAGTTAGAGGAAGACACGTGTTTGTCCTCAGCAATTACGAAATGAAACCGGGTTTACAGAGCAATCTGCATAATAGTGGCAAATGCACAACTCACGTCCAAAGAAAACAGACAAGTCCAGTCCCAGTTGTGCGGGTACCGATAGTGACAGCGTGAAAAGCTTGGCACCACACACAGGTGGAGAGATAAGCTTTAGCATCAAGGAGTCATGTGCAGCGGTACCCCAGACAATCGTTGGTAAACAAGCAACCCGCTAGTGTTGGAGATGGGATGCTGCGTAATCACGGCACAGAAAACCCATTGATTAATGAACATCCAACAAGACTTTGCTGTGGTCGTTGCACCAACGTATTCTTAATTGCCTTCAGCGGCAAATGCTGCGTGAAGAGCTTTGTAGTCATCGAGGGATTCTTGGGCAATGCACACGGGATACACACACATTGCCAGAATTCCGGCACACATTCCCCCACTTGATAGCACTTCTGCTTGAGTGAATAGATGCAGTGCTATAGTTAGAGCGGAGAAGCATCAGCTGGGGTGCCACCAAAGAGTGCAAGAAGAAAACTTTGGGTACGGAGTGTCACCCTCTAGTGGCAAAATGCTGCCCCCCCTTGTAGCATTTACATGGAGAGTGGGATAACCCACTGAGGTAGACATTGTGCAAAAAGTGTAAGCGAGGAAAAACAGAAGAAGAGAAAAGAGCTGGCAGCACTTGTCTGCAGTGCAGGTCTCATAAAACTCCCCACAAGGAGCCGTTGAACATAGGCCATCCAATGCCCCATTTGAAGTATCTAATGGGTGACACTGTATGAAATAGCGTTGCATGTAGACCTCAGCTGATCCCGAAGCACTTATCTACGGAAGCACTTCCATGAAACTGCCCCCAACAAATAGCACGTACCAAGACACATACAAGGCCCCCCCCCCCCCCCACTGCCATTGTGAGGGTACCGATAGTGAAAGCTGAAAAATTCTTTTTCATTTTGAAGAGAATAAAATTCTTTAGCATCAGAGGAGGTTATTTGCAGTCAGAGACACCAGGAGCATGCTTTGGGTAAAAAAGCACCATCTAATGTTTAGATGAGGGATGCTGCTGTAATCAAGGCACAACAGGAAACCATTGATGAGGGAACACCAAACAAGACTGACCCAAAGAGAAGCACTTATTCTTAAATGGAATCCCAAATGCTCTATTTGTTAGGCATCTAGGGAGTCTACCTCAAAAGAAAACAGAACTGAATACAACCCAGTTGGACACAGGGAATTCAGTCAGCAAACATTTACCCCAAACTTGATAGCACTTTCTGCTTCTGTGATTTAATAGAAAGATGCTAGAGTTAGAGTAGGACATCAGCTGGTTTGAACTCAGAAAGGCAAGGAAATGAAAAAGAGGTGTACAGGGAGGATGCAAAATAGTGGCCAAATGACTTGCCCCATCCTTTTTAGCATTTAAGTTAGAAAGTGATCATAGGTGATATGTGTGCAAAAGGTGCATGAGAAGGGAAACATAAGAATAGAAAATAGCTGGAGCCTGGTCTGCAGTGCGACCTTCATTAAAACGACCCCAAGAGAAGCACGTATAAAAATAGGGACCAATCATGCTCCCAGTTGAAGTAATCTTAATGGGTTGAATAGGGTGATGACATTTTGGTTGCATGTAGAACTCAGGCTGGGTCACAGAAAGGCAATTATCTCTGGAAGCACTGTGTCGATATGAAAACACCCCAACAATAGCACATTACCAAATACCACAGACAAGCCCGTGCCCATTGGTGCAGGGTACTGATAGTGACAAGCTGAAAAATCTTTTCCATTTTGAGGAGTATAAATCTTTAGGGGGGCATTCAGAGGAGGTTCATTTGCAGGCAGAACAACCCGGAGCCATGGCTGCCTGTAGTCAGGATGAGCTGATCTGAAGCAGTTGGTTGTGTACAGCAACGTCCATTATAAGCATGTCTATGCCCTTGGCACATGTGAGTGTGCTAGTTCGTTGGGCACTCCAGGTATTGTTTGATAAGGCCATTAAGCATGTTGATTGCGGGTGTAATTATCTTTGAGAGAAGCCTTAGCAGGATTGGGCATGGGTGGACTTTTCAACACATTTGTAAGCATTTTCATGCAAATTCAACCATTGTAATTGTTTTCTGAATGCAGGATGGGATGCAGTCCTTGGTAAAGCGTAGAACTCGCCCATATGGACAACTCAAATATTGCCAGACCAAAACTTTGGTACAACAGCACCCTCTACTGTTTAGACGAGGATTGCTGCTGTTCAAGGCAAACAGTAACCCATTGATGAGAAAAACAACAAGAAACTGCCCCAAAGAGAAGCACTAGTCTAACTGAATCACAATGTCTTCTATTTGTAGTCATCTTAGGGAGTCTCCCTCAAGAAACGAACGAATACCACCAGGTTGGACACAGGATTCATCATCAAACATTTACCCACCTTGATAGCACTTTCTGCTTTGTTGAATAGAAGATGCAGAGTTAGAGAGACACAGCTGGTTTGCACTCAAAAGTCAAGGAAGGAAAAGTGGTTACAGAGGAGGGATGCAAATCGTGGCAGAATGGCTGCCCCTCCTTTTTAGTATTTCAAGTTGTGAAGTAGGTATCAAGGTTTATGTGTGCAAAAAGTTCAGGAGAAGGGAAACCATAAGCAATTTAGAAATAGCGTGACTGTCGCAGTTCATTTCCTTGCATTAAAACTACCCCAAAAAAAAAAAAAAACCAACAAAGAGAAGCACTTATGAACATAGGACCAATCATGCTCCCATTTGAAGTAATCTTAAGGGTTTATACTGTGATGAAATTTTTTGCATGTAGAACTCAGCTTGAGTCCCGAAGGCATATCTCTTTAAGCCTGGTCCACATGACACTACCCAACAAATAGCATCTTACCAAATACAAAAGACAGTCAGTGACATTGTGGGGTACCGATAGTGAAGCTGAAAACTTTTCCATTTTGAAGATAAAATTCTTTAGCACATGAGGAGGTCATTTGCAGGCGAGACACCAGGCGCATGCTTTGGTAAACAGCACCCTCTAATGCTTAGATGAGGATGCTGCTTAATCAAGGCACATGATACCCCTTGATGAAAAACACCACAAGACTGCCCCAAAGAGAAGCACATATTCTTAAATGGAATCACAAATGCTTCTATTTGTAGTCATCTAGGAACTACTTCAAATGAAACAGAACTGATCCAAACCAGTTGGACCAGGATTCAGTCGCAAACATTTACCCCCCTTGTAGCACTGTCTGCTGCTTTGATTTGAATAGAAAGATGCTATAGTAGAGTAACATCAGCTGTTGGCACTCAGAGAAGGCACGGAAATGACAAGTGGTTACAAGGAGGATGCAAAATCGGCCAATCACAATCGCACTTACCAATAACAACAGACAAGTCAGTGACATTGTGAGGGTACCGATAGTGAAAGCTGAAAATCTTTTCAATGTGAAGAGTATTAATCTTTAGCACTCAGAGGAGGTCATGGCAGGCAGCTACACCAGGATCATGCCTGTCTTTGTCAGGATGAGCTGATCTGAGCATTTGTTTACAGCACCCATTATAGCATTTCCTGCCCCCTGGCTTTGCTGTTGTCGTTGGCACTCATGTACTTTTGAAAGGCCATTAGCTTTGATTGCCTGTGTTAATATCTTTGGAATTGCCTTGCATTCTTGTGCATGGGTGGACTTTTCCACAACATTTAAAGGCATTTCAAATGCAAATTCACAATTGTAATGTGTTCCTGAACGCAGAAGATGGTGGCAGTCCTTGGTTAAAGCGTTAGAATGCTACCCATGTGTGACAACATGAAAGGTGACGTCCAGACCAAACTTGTTGGCGTTAAAACAGGCACCCTCTAATGTTTCAGCTCTTCTATTCGCTGGCTGCTAATCAAGGTCAATAGGATATAACCACTGATTGAAGAAAACAGCCAACAAGACTGCCCCCAAGAGATACGCACTTTATCCTTAAAATGGAATCAAAATGTCTTCTATGTTGTAGGCATTCTAGGGGACCGTCTACCTCAAATGTGGAACACCAGAACTGGACATACAAAAAACGGTTGGACACAGGGAAGTCAGCAGCAAACATTTACACCCAACTCTGATGAGCACTGTCTGCTTTCTGCGCGCCATGGAATAGAAATAGATGTCTAGAGATCAAAGTACGTAGTTACGATAACTACTCAGTGTGGTGTCTCTCACGCTCAAGAAGGCAAGGAAATTGAACAAGTGGTTAAGAGAGGAGGAGCCAAACTAGGATGGCTGGAACATGCTGCCTGCCATCCTTATTAGCATTTGAAGTTTTAGAAAGTTGGGTGGAATGGAGGCAGGTGGCAAGGTGTATTGTGGCAAAAACAGTTCATTGGAGAAGGGATAAACACATAAAGAAAGAGAACATAGCTGGGAGCCTTGTCTGCAGTTCATTTCCTACATTTAAAACTACCGCCAAGAGAAGCACTTTCACGCTATGACATAGTGTGATCCATCACTGCTCCCATTTTGGAAGTAATTCGTTAAGGGTTTGATACTGTGATTAAATGCCGCTGTGCATGTAGAGCTCAAGCTTGGCTGAGTCCTCGCAGAAGGGACAATTATCTCTTTGAAGTCACACTGGCTTCTACAGGAAACTAACCCCAACAAATAGCACTTATCAAATGTACCAACACAAGCACACGCTCAGTGCCATTTGTGAGGGTGTACCGATAGTTGAAACTCATGACATAATCGTTTTCCATTTCCGTGAAGAGTCTTCATAACTCGTTAGCATCAGAGGAGGTCATTGTAGAAAGGCATTAGACATGCTGGGGAGGCAATGCTGCCGAGCAGTAAGGGAATGATTTGATCTGAGTCGTTTTGGTTAACACGACAACCATTATTAAGAATCGAGTCCATGCCCCGTATTTGGCTTTTGCTGTGGTCGTTGGCATCTCTGGAATGTTTGTGAAGGGCCCCGAAAGAACCCTTAACTTTTATTGCTGGGGTTTAATATCGTTGGAATGCCTTAGGCATGCTTGGGCATTTGGTGGAAGTTTTCACATCATTAACAGGCATTTCAGGCTAAAGTCTCAACAATGGTAATTTTTCCTTCCTAATGCAGAAATGGATGCAGGCATTCGTTAAAAGCGTAGAATCCACCATGTGGACAACATCAAAGAGCTGAGACAAAACTTTGGGTCAAAAACAGCACTCTTAATGTTAGCTAGGATGCGCGACCAATCAAGGCAACAGGATCAACCCATTGATGAAGTAGAAACCCCAACAAGACTCTCTCAAAGAGACGCACTCATTCTTATTGGAATCCAAATGCTTCCGGATGCTAGTCATCCTATTGGAGTCGACTGATCAAATGAAACAGAAACTGAATTAACGAACCAGTTGGACACAAGGTTGAACAAACAGCCAACAAAACTAGCGCTCCCCCAAAAGAGATAGCACTTTCTGCTTAAATTGAATTCACAACATGCTCGAGGTGTTGTAGTCATCAGCAGGGATTGCCAACTCAAGAAGCAAGGAACTGAATAAAGTGGTTACAGTATCGGTGCACTTCAGTCAGCGAACATGCTGCCGCCGGTCATTTAGTATAGCACTTGTCTGCTTTGTATCAGAAAAGATGTGTGATCTAGGTTAATGAGGAAGACAAAACTCTGGCTTTAGATCACAGCAAGAGCCTTGCATGCAGCATGAAAACCTGTTATACCAGAGAGGATGGCAAATAGTGGCCAAATGCTGGCCTCCCATCTTTATATCATTTTTAGAGTTACAAGGTTGGGTCAGAGTTGTATGTGTGCAAAGAAATTCTGAGAAGGGAAGACATAAGAAATAGAAAATAGCTGGGCCTTGCCTGCGTTTCATTTCTCCGCATTACAACTACCCCAAAGAAGAAGCCAACTTATGAACACTGAACAATCAATGCCTTTCCCATTTGAGTAATCCTATGGCTTTGATCTCGTTCATTGAACCAATATACATGTTTGCATGGTAGAACTCCAGCCTTGGAGCCCAGCAAAGGGCAGTATTATCTGTCCATTGAATTGCAACTTGGTACACAGTGACAAGCTGAAAAGCTTCTTTGCCATGCGGCCTCCATCGCTTGTGAAAGAGTAGACTACCTTGATCTAGTAAGCCTCGGGAGGCGGGTCATGTTGCAGGCCAGAGTAACCTGGGGAGCACTGCTGCCTTGGTCGGATGAGCTTGTCTGGAGCAGTTTAAGTGATTTACAGGGCCCATTTCTAAGCGCTGCCCATGCCCCGTCTGGCTTTGCTGTGGTCGTGGTCACTCTGGTATTTTTGAAAGGCCCTTAATCTTTGATTGCGGTGTTAATTATCTTTGGAATGCCTCAGCATTCTTGGCATTGTTGACTTTTCACAACATTTAAAGCTTTCATGCAACAATTCAACAATTGATAATGTTTTCTGAAGGCCACGAAATGGATGTCACGTCCTTGTTAAGAGCGTAAATCACACTTGGACAAATCAAAGAGTGCCAACCAAAACGTTTGGGTAAAACCAGCACCCTCTAGTGTTTTAGGTATGAGGTTGCTGCTGTAATCAAGGCATAGGATTCAACCCATTGATGAATAAACAGCAACAAGAAAACTGCGCCCACAAAGAAGCACTTATTTCTTAATGGGATTCACATAATGTTGCTTCTTTTGGTAGTCATACTAGGGTAGCTATCTTTCAATGAAACATAACTGAATACAAAACAGTTGGCCACAGACCCTTTCATCAGCAAAGATCCTACCCCAACTTGGATAGCAAGTTCCTGCCTTTGAGTGAATAGAAAAATGCTAGACGTTTAGAAGTAGCTCATCATGGTTGTGTTTTCTTGGCACTCAAGAAGGCACTGTAGAATGTAACAAAAGTGGTTGCAGCTGCGGAGGAAGGCAAATAGTGGCAAAATGCTGCCTCCATCCTTTTAGCATGTAAAGTTAGAAAGTGGGATTCAGAGTGTAGTTGATGCAAAAACTTCTGAGAAGTGGCAATACATAGCAATGAAAATAGCTGGACCTTGTCTTGCAGTTCATTTCCTTCCTCATTAAACTACCCCAAAGAGAAGCACTTATCGAACATAGGACCGCAATCTCACAGTGTCCGCTTCCCAATCCATTTGAACATAGACCAATTCAATCTCGTGAAGTAATAACTGGGTGTGAATACTGGGATCTAAATTATCTTTGCATATTAGAAACGCAGCTTGGCCTTCCCAAAAGTAAATTATTCTTCTGAAGCACTGTCACAATGAAACTACCGCTACAACAAATAGCACTTACCAACTACAACAGACAAGTCCATGCATTGTGAGGGGTACCGATAGTGAAAGCTGATAATAGCTTTTTCCATTTGAAGAGAGTATAACATCTTTAGCATCAGAGGAGGTCATTTGCAGGCCAGAGACACCAGGAGCATGCTGCCTTTAGTCAGGAATATCAGAACTTATCTTAATAAGTTTACAGCAACCCATTATAAGCATGTCCATGCCCTTTTGGCTTTGCTGTGAGGTCGTTGGCACTCAGGTATTTTTGAAAGGCCATTAAGCTTTGATTGCTTTGTTAATATCTTTGGAATGCCTTAGCATTCTTGGGCATGGGTGGACTTTTCACACCTTTAAAGCCTTTCAGTGCAAATTCAACAATTGTAATATTTTCTGAACGCAGAAATGGATGCAGTCCTTGTTAAAGCGTAGAATCACCATATGGACAACATCAAAGAGTGCCAGACCAAAACTTTGGGTAAAACAGCACCCTGTAATGTTTAGATGAGGATGCTGCTGTAATCAACAGGATAACCCACTGATGAAGAAACACCAACAAGACTGCCCCAAAGAGAAGCACTTATTCTTAAATGGAATCACAAATGCTTCTATTTTGTAGTCATCTAGGGAGTCTACCTAAATCAAATGAACAGAACTGAATACAAACCAGTTGGACACAGGGAATTCAGTCAGCAAACATTTACCCCAACTTGATAGCACTTTCTGCTTTGATTGAATAGAAAAGATGCTAGAGTTAGAGTAGACATCAGCTTGTTTGCACTCAAGAAGGCAAGGAAATGAAAAAGTGGTTACAGAGGAGGATGCAAATTAGTGGCAAAATGCTGCCCCATCCTTTTAGCATTTAAAGTTAGGAAATTGGGATCAGAGGTGTATGTGTGCAAAAAGTTCATGAGAAGGGAAAACATAAGAATAGAAAATAGCTGGAGCCTTGTCTGCAGTTCATTTCCTCATTAAAACTACCCCAAAGAGAAGCACTTATGAACATAGGACCAATCAATGCTCCCATTTGAAGTAATCTTAATGGGTTGAATACTGTGATGAAATGATCTTTGCATGTAGAACTCAGCTTGGAGTCCCAGAAGGCAATTATCTCTTGAAGCCCTGGTCACATGAAAACTACCCCAACAAATAGCACTTACCAAATACAACAGACAAGTCAGTGCCATTGTGAGGGTACCGATAGTGAAAGCTGAAAATCTTTTCCATTTTGAAGAGTATAAATCTTTAGCATCAGAGGAGGTCATTTGCAGACAGAGACACCAGGAGCATGCTGCCTTTAGTCAGGATGAGCTGATCTGAGCAGTTTTGGTTTACAGCACCCATTATAAGCATGTCCATGCCCCCTTGGCTTTGCTGTGGTCGTTGGCACTCAGGTATTTTTGAAATGCCATTAAGCTTTGATTGCTGTGTTAATATCTTTGGAATGCCTTAGCATTCTTAGGCATGGGTGGACTTTTCACACATTTAAAGCATTTCATGCAAATTCAACAATTGTAATTTTTTTCTGAATGCAGAAATGGATGCAGTCCTTGTTAAAGCGTAGAATCACCATATGGACAACATCAAAGAGTGCCAGGACCAAAACTTTGGGTAAAACAGCACCCTCTAATGTTTAGATGAGGATGCTGCTGTAATCAAGGCAACAGGATAACCCATTGATGAAGAAACACCACAACAAGACTCCCCCAAAGAGAAGCACTTATTCTTAAATGGAATCACAAATGCTTCTATTTGTAGTCATCTAGGGAGTCTACCTCAAATGAAACAGAACTGAATACAAACCAGTTGGACACAGGGAATTCAGTCAGCAAACATTTACCCCAACTTGATAGCACTTTCTGCTTTGATTGAATAGAAAGATGCTAGAGTTAGAGTAGACATCAGCTGGTTTGCACTCAAGAAGGCAAGGAAATGAAAAAGTGGTAACAGAGGAGGATGCAAAATAGTGGCAAAATGCTGCCCCATCCTTTTAGCATTTAAAGTTAGAAGTTGGGATCAGAGGTGTATGTGTGCAAAAAGTTAATGAGAAGGGAAAACATAAGAAATAGAAAATAGCTGGAGCCTTGTCTGCAGTTCATTTCCTCATTAAAACTACCCCAAAGAGAAGCACTTATGAACATAGGACCAATCAATGCTCCCATTTGAAGTAATCTTAATGGGTTGAATACTGTGATGAAATGATCTTTGCATGTAGAACTCAGCTTGGAGTCCCAGAAGGCAATTATCTCTTGAAGCACTGGTCACATGAAACTACCCCAACAAATAGCACTTACAAAATACAACAGACAAGTAAGTGCCATTGTGAGGGTACCGATAGTGAAAGCTGAAAATCTTTTCCATTTTGAAGAGTATAAATCTTTAGCATCAGAGGAGGTCATTTGCAGGCAGAGACACCAGGAGCATGCTTTGGGTAAAACAGCACCCTCTAATGTTTAGATGAGGATGCTGCTGTAATCAAGGCAACAGGATAACCCATTGATGAAGAAAAACACCAACAAGACTGCCCCAAAGAGAAGCACTTATTCTTAAATGGAATCACAAATGCTTCTATTTGTAGTCATCTAGGGAGTCTACTTCAAATGAAACAGAACTGAATACAAACCAGTTGGACACAGGGAATTCAGTCAGCAAACATCTTACCCCAACTTGATAGCACTTTCTGCTTTGATTGAATAGAAAGATGCTAGAGTTAGAGTAGACATCAGCTGGTTTGCACTCAAGAAGGCAAGGAAATGAAAAAGTGGTTACAGAGGAGGATGCAAAATAGTGGCAAATGCACAAATAGCACACTTACCAAATACAACAGACAAAGTCAGTGACATTGTGAGGGTACCGATAGCGAAAGCTGAAAATCTTTTCCATTTTGAAGAGTATTAATCTTTAGCATCACAGGAGGTCATGTGCAGGCAGAGACACCAGGAGCATGCTGCCTTTAGTCAGGATGAGCTGATCTGAGCAGTTTGGTTTTACAGCACCCATAATAAGCATGTCCATGCCCCCTTGGCTTTGCTGTGGTCGTTGGCACTCAGGTATTTTTGAAAGGCCATTAAGCTTTGATTGCTGTGTTAATATCTTTGGAATGCCTTAGCATTCTTGGGCATGGGTGGACTTTTCACACATTTAAAGCATTTCATGCAAATTCAACAACTGTAATGTTTTCTGAACGCAGAAATGGATGCAGTCCTTGTTAAAGCGTAGAATCACCATATGGACAACATCAAAGAGTGCCAGACCAAAACTTTGGGTAAAACAGCACCCTCTAATGTTTAGACGAGGATGCTGCTGTAATCAAGGCAACAGGATAACCCACTGATGAAGAAACACCAACAAGACTGCCCCAAAGAGAAGCACTTATCTTTAAATGGAATCACAAATGCTTCTATTTGTAGTCATCTAGGGAGTCTACCTCAAATGAACACAGAACTGAATACAAACCAGTTGGACACAGGGAATTCAGTCAGCAAACATTTACCCCAACTTGATAGCACTTTCTGCTTTGATTGAATAGAAAGATGCTAGAGTTAGAGTAGACATCAGCTGGTTTGCACTCAAGAAGGCAAGGAAATGAAAAAGTGGTTACAGAGGAGGATGCAAAATAGTGGCAAAATGCACAAATAGCACTTACCAAATACAACAGACAAGTCAGTGACATTGTGAGGGTACCGATAGTGAAAGCTGAAAATCTTTTCCATTTTGAAGAGAATAAATCTTTAGCATCAGAGGAGGTCATTTGCAGGCAGAGACACCAGGAGCATGCTTTGGGTAAAAAACAGCACCCTCTAATGTTTAGATGAGGATGCTGCTGTAATCAAGGCAACAGGATAACCCATTGATGAAGAAACACCAACAAGACTGCCCCAAAGAGAAGCACTTATTCTTAAATGGAATCACAAATGCTTCTATTTGTAGTCATCTAGGGAGTCTACCTCAAATGAAACAGAACTGTTTACAAACCAGTTGGACACAGGGAATTCAGTCAACAAACATTAACCCCAACTTGATAGCACTTTCTGCTTTGATTGAATAGAAAGATGCTAGAGTTAGAGTAGACATCAGCTGGTTTGCACTCAAGAAGGCAAGGAAATGAAAAAGTGGTTACAGGGGAGGATGCAAAATAGTGGCAAAATGCTGCCCCATCCTTTTAGCATTTAAAGTTAGAAGTTAGAATAAAAGAAATATAAAATAAAAAAAGCCTTGACTGCTCTTCATTTCCTCACTCCTACTACCCCAAAGAGAAGCACTTATGAACATAGTACCAACAATAAAACTACCCCAAAGAGAAGCACTTATGAACATAGGACCAATCAATGCTCCCATTTGAAGTAATCTTAATGGGTTGAATACTGTGATGAAATTATTTTTGCATGTAGAACTCAGCTTGGAGTCCCAGAAGGCAATTATTTCTTGAAGCACTGGTCACATGAAACTACCCCAACAAATAGCACTTACCAAATACAACAAACAAGTCAGTGCCATTGTGAGGGTACCGATAGTGAAAGCTGAAAATCTTTTCCATTTTGAGGAGTATAAATCTTTAGCATCAGAGGAGGTCATTTGCAGGCAGAGACACCAGGAGCATGCTGCCTTTAGTCAGGATGAGCTGATCTGAGCAGTCTGGTTTACAGCACCCATTATAAGCATGTCCATGCCCCCTTGGCTTTGCTGTGGTCGTTGGCACTCAGGTATTTTTGAAAGGGCCATTAAGCTTTGATTGCTGTGTTAATATCTTTTGAATGCCTTAGCCATTCTTGGGCATGGGTGGACTTTTCACACACATTAAAAGCATTTCATGCAAATTCAACAATTGTAATGTTTTCTGAATGCAGGAAATGAAATGGATGCAGTCCTTGTTAAAGCGTAGAATCACCATGTGGACAACATCAAAGAGTGCCAGACCAAAACTTTGGGTAAAACAGCACCCTCTAATGTTTAGACGAGGATGCTGCTGTAATCAAGGCAACAGGATAATCCATTGATGAAGAAAACACCAACAAGACTGCCCCAAGAGAGAAGCACTTATTCTTAAATGGAATCACAAATGCTTCTATTTGTAGTCATCTAGGGAGTCTACCTCAAATGAAACAGAACTGAATACAAACCAGTTGGACACAGGGAATTCAGTCAGCAAACATTTACCCCAACTTGATAGCACTTTCTGCTTTGATTGAATAGAAAGATGCTAGAGTTAGAGTAGACATCAGCTGGTTTGCACTCAAGAAGGCAAGGAAATGAAAAAGTGGTTACAGAGGAGGATGCAAAATAGTGGCAAAATGCTGACCCATCCTTTTAGCATTTAAAGTTAGAAGTTGGGATCAGAGGTGTATGTGTGCAAAAAGTTCATGAGAAGGGAAAACATAAGAAATAGAAAATAGCTGGAGCCTTGTCTGCAGTTCATTTCCTCATTAAAACTACCCCAAAGAGAAGCACTTATGAACATATGACAAATCAATTAACCCAAATGAATTAAACACAATGATTAAAATACCTTTACATGTTAAATAATCTTATCAAATAGAACTCAGCTTGGAGTCCCAGAAGGCAATTATCTCTTGAAGCACTGGTCACATTAAACTACCCCAACAAATAGCACTTACCAAATAAAACAGACAAGCCAGTGCCATTGTGAGGGTACTGATAGTGAAAGCTGAAAATCTTTTCCATTTTGAAGGAGTATAAATCTTTAGCATCACAGGAGGTCATTTGCAGGCTGAGACACCAGGAGCATGCTTTGGGCTGCTACAGCACCCTCTAATGTTTAGATGAGGATGCTGCTGTAATCAAGGCAACAGGATAACCCATTGATGAAGAAACACCAACAAGACTGCCCCAAAGAGAAGCACTTATTCTTAAATGGAATCACAAATGCTTCTATTTGTAGTCATCTAGGGAGTCTACTTCAAATGAAACAGAACTGAATACAAACCAGTTGGACACAGGGAATTCAGTCAGCAAACATTTACGCCAACTTGATAGCACTTTCTGCTTTGATTGAATAATAAAGATGCTAGAGTTAGAGTAGACATCAGCTGGTTTGCACTCAAGAAGGCAAGGAAATGGAAAAGTGGTTACAGAGGAGGATGCAAAATAGTGGCAAAATGCACAAACAGCACTTACCAAATACAACAGACAAGTCAGTGACATTGTGAGGGTACCGATAGTGAAAGCTGAAAATCTTTTCCATTTTGAAGAGTATAAATCTTTAGCATCAAAGGAGGTCATTTGCAGGCAGAGACACCAGGAGCATGCTGCCTTTAGTCAGGATGAGCTGATCTGAGCAGTTTGGTTTACAGCACCCATTATAAGCATGTCCATGCCCCCTTGGCTTTGCTGTGGTCGTTGGCACTCAGGTATTTTTGAAAAGGCCATTAAGGTTTGATTGCTGTGTTAATATCTTTGGAATGCCTTAGCATTCTTGGGCATGGGTGGACTTTTCACACATTTAAAGCATTTCATGCAAATTCAACAATTGTAATGTTTTCTGAACGCAGAAATGGATGCAGTCCTTGTTAAAGCGTAGAATAACACCATATGGACAACATCAAAGAGTGCCAGACCAAAACTTTGGGTAAAACAGCACCCTCTAATGTTTAGATGAGGATGCTGCTGTAATCAGCAGGATAACCCACTGAAGAAACACCAACAAGACTGCCCCAAAGAGAAGCACTTATCTTTAAATGGAATCACAAATGCTTCTATTTGTAGTCATCTAGGGAGTCTACCTCAAATGAAACAGAACTGAATACAAACCAGTTGGACACAGGGAATTCAATCAGCAAACATTTACCCCAACTTGATAGCACTTTCTGCTTTGATTGAATAGAAAGATGCTAGAGTTAGAGTAGACATCAGCTGGTTTGCACTCAAGAAGGCAAGGAAATGAAAAAGTTGTTACAGAGGAGGATGCAAAATAGTGGCAAAATGCTGCCCCATCCTTTTAGCATTTAAAGTTATAAGTTGGGATCAGAGGCGTATGTGTGCAAAAAGTTCATGATAAGGAAAACATAAGAAATAGAAAATAGCTGGAGCCTTGTCTTCAGTTCATTTCCTCATTAAAACTACCCCAAAGAGAAGCACTTTTGAACATAGGACCAATCAATGCTCCCATTTGAAGTAATCTTAATGGGTTGAATACTGTGATGAAATGATCTTTGCATGTAGAACTCAGCTTGGAGTCCCAGAAGGCAATTATCTCTTGAAGCACTGGTCACATGAAACTACCCCAACAAATAGCACTTACCAAATAAAACAGACAAGTCAGTGCCATTGTGAGTGGTACCGATAGTGAAAGCTGAAAATCTTTTCCATTTTGAGGAGTAGAATCAGAGGAGGTCATTTGCAGGCAGAGACACCAGGAGCATGCTGCCTTTAGTCAGGATGAGCTGATCTGAGCAGTTTGGTTTACAGCACCCATTATAAGCATGTCCATGCCCACTTGGCTTTGCTGTGGTCGTTGGCACTCAGGTATTTTTGAAAGGCCATTAAGCTTTGATTGCTGTGTTAATATCTTTGGAATGCCTTAGCATTCTTGGGCATGGGTGGACTTTTCACACATTTAAAGCATTTCATGCAAATTCAACAATTGTAATGTTTTATGAATGCAGAAATGGATGCAGTCCTTGTTAAAGCGTAGAATCACCATGTGGACAACATCAAAGAGTGCCAGACCAAAACTTTGGGTAAAACAGCACCCTCTAATGTTTAGATGAGGATGCTGCTGTAATCAAGGCAACAGGATAACCCATTGATAAAAAAACACCAACAACACCAACAAGCCCCAAAGAGAAGCACTTATTCTTAAATGGAATCACAAATGCTTCTATTTGTAGTCATCTAGGGAGTCTACCTCAAATGAAACAGAACTGAATACAAACCAGTTGGACACAGGGATTTCAGTCAGCAAACATTTACCCCAACTTGATAGCACTTTCTGCTTTGATTGAATAGAAAGATGCTAGAGTTAGAGTAGACATCAGCTGGTTTGCACTCAAGAAGGCAAGGAAATGAAAAAGTGGTTACAGAGGAGGATGCAAAATAGTGGCAAAATGCTGCCCCATCCTTTTAGCATTTAAAGTAAGAAGTTGGGATCAGAGGTGTATGTGTGCAAAAAGTTCATGAGAAGGGAAAACATAAGAAATAGAAAATAGCTGGAGCCTTGTCTTCAGTTCATTTCCTCATTAAAACTACCCCAAAGAGAAGCACTTATGAACATAGGACCAATCAATGCTCCCATTTGAAGTAATCTTAATGGGTTGAATACTGTGATGAAATGATCTTTGCATGTAGAACTCAGCTTGGAGTCCCAGAAGGCAATTATCTCTTGAAGCACTGGTCACATGAAACTACCCCAACAAATAGCACTTACCAAATACAACAGACAAGCCAGTGCCATTGTGAGGGTACTGATAGTGAAAGCTGAAAATCTTTTTCCATTTTGAAGAGAGTATAAATCTTTAGCATCAGAGGAGGTCATTTGCAGGCAGAGACACCAGGAGCATGCTTTGGGTAAAACAGCACCCTCTAATGTTTAGATGAGGATGCTGCTGTAATCAAGGCAACAGGATAACCCATTGATGAAGAAACACCAACAAGACTGCCCCAAAGAGAAGCACTTATTCTTAAATGGAATCACAAATGCTTCTATTTGTAGTCATCTAGGGAGTCTACTTCAAATGAAACAGAACTGAATACAAACCAGTTGGACACAGGGAATTCAGTCAGCAAACATTTACCCCAACTTGATAGCACTTTCTGCTTTGATTGAATAGAAAGATGCTAGAGTTAGAGTAGACATCAGCTGGTTTGCACTCAAGAAGGCAAGGAAATGAAAAAGTGGTTACAGAGGAGGATGCAAAATAGTGGCAAAATGCACAAATAGCACTTACCAAATACAACAGACAAGTCAGTGACATTGTGAGGGTACCGATAGTGAAAGCTGAAAATCTTTTCCATTTTGAAGAGTATTAATCTTTAGCATCAGAGGAGGTCATGTGCAGGCAGAGACACCAGGAGCATGCTGCCTTTAGTCAGGATGAGCTGATCTGAGCAGTTTGGTTTACAGCACCCCATTATAAGCATGTCCATGCCCCCTTGGCTTTGCTGTGGTCGTTGGCACTCAGGTATTTTTGAAAGGCCATTAAGCTTTGATTGCTGTGTTAATATCTTTGGAATGCCTTAGCATTCTTGGGCATGGGTGGACTTTTCACACATTTAAAGCATTTCATGCAAATTCAACAATTGTAAAGTTTCTGAACGCAGAAATGGATGCAGTCCTTGTTAAAGCGTAGAATCACCATATGGACAACATCAAAGAGTGCCAGACCAAAACTTTGGGTAAAACAGCACCCTCTAATGTTTAGATGAGGATGCTGCTGTAATCAACAGGATAACCCACTGATGAAGAAACACCAACAAGACTGCCCCAAAGAGAAGCACTTATCTTTAAATGGAATCACAAATGCTTCTATTTGTAGTCATCTAGGGAGTCTACCTCAAATGAGACAGAACTGAATACAAACCAGTTGGACACAGGGAATTCAGTCAGCAAACATTTACCCCAACTTGATAGCACTTTCTGCTTTGATTGAATAGAAAGATGCTAGAGTTAGAGTAGACATCAGCTGGTTTGCACTCAAGAAGGCAAGGAAATGAAAAAGTGGTAACAGAGGAGGATGCAAAAATAGTGGCAAAATGCTGACCCATCCTTTTAGCATTTAAAGTTAGAAGTTGGGATCAGAGGTGTATGTGTGCAAAAACTTCATGAGAAGGGAAAACATAAGAAATAGAAAATAGCTGGAGCCTTGTCTGCAGTTCATTTCCTCATTAAAACTACCCCAAAGAGAAGCACTTTTGAACATAGGACCAATCAATGCTCCCATTTGAAGTAATCTTAATGGGTTGAATACTGTGATGAAATGATCTTTGCATGTAGAACTCAGCTTGGAGTCCCAGAAGGCAATTATCTCTTGAAGCACTGGTCACATGAAACTACCCCAACAAATAGCACTTACCAAATAAAACAGACAAGTCAGTACCATTGTGAGGGTACCGATAGTGAAAGCTGAAAATCTTTTCCATTTTTTGAGGAGTATAAATCTTTAGCATCAGAGGAGGTCATTTGCAGGCAGAGACACCAGGAGCATGCTTTGGGTAAAACAGCACCCTCTAATGTTTAGACGAGGATGCTACTGTAATCAAGGCAACAGGATAACCCATTGATGAAGAAACACCAACAAGACTGTCCCAAAGAGAAGCACTTATTCTTAAATGGAATCACAAATGCTTCTATTTGTAGTCATCTAGGGAGTCTACCTCAAATGAAACAGAACTGTTTACAAACCAGTTGGACACAGGGAATTCAGTCAACAAACATTAACCCCCAACTTGATAGCACTTTCTGCTTTGATTGAATAGAAAGATGCTAGAGTTAGAGTAGACATCAGCTGGTTTGCACTCAAGAAGGCAAGGAAATGAAAAAGTGGTTACAGAGGAGGATGCAAAATAGTGGTAAAATGCTGACCCATCCTTTTAGCATTTAAAGTTAGAAGTTTGGATCAGAGGTGTATGTGTGCAAAAAGTTAATGAGAAGGGAAAACCAAAAAAAATAGAAAATAGCTGGAGCCTTGTCTGCAGTTCATTTCCTCATTAAAACTACCCCAAAGAGAAGCACTTATTGAAAAATGACAAAAAAATACCCCCACATGTTTAAAACAATCATAAAATGATCAATACATTTATAAAACAACCTTTACACCCAGAACTCAGCTTGGAGTCCCAGAAGGCAATTATCTCTTGAAGCACTGGTCACATGAAACTACCCCAACAAATAGCACTTACCAAATACAACAGACAAGTCAGTGCCATTGTGAGGGTACCGGATAGTGAAAGCTGAAAATCTTTTCCATTTTGGAGGAGTATAAATCTTTAGCATCAGAGGAGGTCATTTGCAGGCAGAGACACCAGGAGCATGCTTTGGGTAAAACAGCACCCTCTAATGTTTAGATGAGGATGCTGCTGTAATCAAGGCAACAGGATAACCCATTGATGAAGAAACACCAACAAGACTGCCCCAAAGAGAAGCACTTATTCTTAAATGGAATCACAAATGCTTCTATTTGTAGTCATCTAGGGAGTCTACTTCAAATGAAACAGAACTGAATACAAACCAGTTGGACACAGGGAATTCAGTCAGCAAACATTTACCCCAACTTGATAGCACTTTCTGCTTTGATTGAATAGAAAGAATGCTAGAGTTAGAGTAGACATCAGCTGGTTTGCACTCAAGAAGGCAAGGAAATGAAAAAGTGGTTACAGAGGAGGATGCAAATTAGTGGCAAAACACACAAATAGCACTTACCAAATACAACAGAGAAGTCAGTGACATTGTGAGGGTACCGATAGTGAAAGCTGAAAAAGTCTTTTCCATTTTGAAGAGTATAAACCTTTAGCATCAGAGGAGGTCATGTGCAGGAGAGACACCAGGAGCATGCTGCATTTAGTCACTATGAGCTGATCTGAGCAGTTCGGTTTACAGCACCCATTATAAGCACATCAGGATTTTTGAAAGGCCATTAAGCTTTGATTGCTGTGTTAATATGATTTGGAATTGCATGTAGAACTCAGCTTGGAGTCCCAGAAGGCAATTATCTCCTTGAAGCACTGGTCACATGAAACTTTAAAGCAAATAGCATGCAAATTCAACAGATTGCCAGTGCCATTGTGAGGGTACTGATCTGAAAGCAAGAAATGGATGCAGTCCTTTCCATTTTGAGGAGTAGAATCTCACCATAGAGGAGGGTCATTTGCAAGAGTGCAGAGACCAGGAGCATGCTTTGGGTAAAAACAGCACCCTCTAATGTTTAGATGAGGATGCTGCTGTAATCAAGGCAACAGGATAACCCACTGATAAAGAAACACCAACAAGACTGCCCCAAAGAGAAGCACTTATTCTTAAATGGAATCACAAATGCTTCTATTTGTAGTCATCTAGGGAGTCTACCTCAAATGAAACAGAACTGAATACAAACCAGTTGGACACAGGGAATTCAGTCCAGCATTAACAAACATTAACCCCAACTTGATAGCACTTTCTGCTTTGATTGAATAGAAAGATGCTAGAGTTAGAGTAGACATCAGCTGGTTTGCACTCAAGAAGGCAAGGAAATGAAAAAGTGGTTACAGAGGAGGATGCAAAATACTGGCAAAATGCACAAATAGCACTTACCAAATACAACAGACAAGTCAGTGACATTGTGAGGGTACCGATAGTGAAAGCTGAAAATCTTTTCCATTTTGAAGAGAATAAATCTTTAGCATCAGAGGAGGTCATTTGCAGGCAGAGACACCCAGGAGCATGCTTTGGGTAAAACAGCACCCTCTAATGTTTAGATGAGGATGCTGCTGTAATCAAGGCAACAGGATAACCCATTGATGAAGAAACACCAACAAGACTGCCCCAAAGAGAAGCACTTATTCTTAAATGGAATCACAAAATGCTTCTATTTGTAGTCATCTAGGGAGTCTACCTCAAATGAAACTGAACTGAATACAAACCAGTTGGACACAGGGAATTCAGTCAGCAAACATTTACCCCAACTTGATAGCACTTTCTGCTTTGATTGAATAGAAAGATGCTAGAGTTAGAGTAGACATCAGCTGGTTTGCACTCCAAGAAGGCAAGGAAATGAAAAAGTGGTTACAGCGGAGGATGCAAAATAGTGGCAAAATGCTGCCCCATCCTTTTAGCATTTAAAGTTAGAAGTTGGGTGGGATAAGAGGTGTATGTGTGAAAAAAGTTAATGAGAAGGGAAAACATAAGAAATAGAAAATAGCTGGAGCATTGTCTGCAGTTCATTTCCTCATTAAAACTACCCCAAAGAGAAGCACTTATGAACATAGGACCAATCAATGCTCCCATTTGAAGTAATCTTAATGTGTTGAATACTGTGATGAAATTATCTTTGCATGTAGAACTCAGCTTGGAGTCCCAGAAGGCAATTATCTCTTGAAGCACTGGTCACATGAAACTACTCCAACAAATAGCACTTACCAAATACAACAGACAAGTCAGTGCTATTGTGAGGGTACCGATAGTGAAAGCTGAAAATCTTTTCCATTTTGAAGAGTATAAATCTTTAGCATCAGAGGAGGGTCATTTGCAGGCTGAGACAACAGGAGCATGCTGCATTTAGTCAGGATGAGCTGATCTGAGCAGTTTGGTTTACAGCACCCATTATAAGCATGTCTATGCCCCCTTGGCCTCTGCTGTGGTCGTTGGCACTCAGGTATTTTTGAAAGACCACAAATCATTCAAATCCAACAAAATAAATTTTCACTGAATTAAAAAATTTAAGCAAAACTCAGCACTTTTCACACATTTAAAGCATTTCATGCAAATTCAACAATTGTAATGTTTTCTTAATGAAGAAATGGATGCAGTCCTTGTTAAAGCGTAGAATCACCATATGGACAACATCAAAGAGTGCCAGACCCAAAACTTTGGGTAAAACAGCACCCTCTAATGTTTAGACGAGGATGCTGCTGTAATCAAGGCAACAGGATAACCCACTGATGAAGAAACACCAACAAGACTGCCCCAAAGAGAAGCACTTATTCTTAAATGGAATCACAAATGCTTTTATTTGTAGACATCTAGGGAGTCTACCTCAAATGAAACAGAACTGAATACAAACCAGTTGGACACTTCAGTCAGCAAACATTCTACCCCAACTTGATAGCACTTTCTGCTTTGCTTTGATTGATAGAAAGATGCTAGAGTTAGAGTAGACATCAGCTGGTTTGCACTCAAGAAGGCAAGGAAATGAAAAAGTGGTTACAGAGGAGGATGCAAAATAGTGGCAAAATGCTGCCCAATCCTTTTAGCATTTAAAGTTAGAAGTTGGGATCAGAGGTGTATGTGTGCAAAAAGTTAATGAGAAGGGAAAAACATAAGAAATAGAAAAATAGCTGGAGCCTTGTCTGCAGTTCATCTCCTCATTAAAACTACCCCAAAGAGAAGCACTTATGAACATAGGACCAATCAATGCTCCCATTTGAAGTAATCTTAATGGGTTGAATACTGTGATGAAATGATCTTTGCATGTAGAACTCAGCTTGGAGTCCCAGAAGGCAATTATCTCTTGAAGCACTGGTCACATGAAACTACCCCAACAAATAGCACTTACCAAATACAACAGAC
Source organism: Cyprinus carpio (assembly GCF_018340385.1). NCBI lineage: Eukaryota > Metazoa > Chordata > Actinopteri > Cypriniformes > Cyprinidae > Cyprinus > Cyprinus carpio. Next base: position 44,001 of record NW_024873558.1, on the reverse strand, counting down.
AAGTCAGTGCCATTGTGAGGGTACCGATAGTGAAAGCTGAAAATCTTTTCCATTTTGAGGAGTATAAATCTTTAGCATCAGAGGAGGTCATTTGCAGGCAGAGACACCAGGAGCATGCTTTGGGTAAAACAGCACCCTCTAATGTTTAGATGAGGATGCTGCTGCTGTAATCAAGGCAACAGGATAACCCATTGATGAAGAAACACCAACAAGACTGCCCCAAAGAGAAGCACTTATTCTTAAATGGAATCACAAATGCTTCTATTTGTAGTCATCTAGGGAGTCTACTTCAAATGAAACAGAACTGAATACAAACCAGTTGGACACAGGGAATTCAGTCAGAAAACATTTACCCCAACTTGATAGCACTTTCTGCTTTGATTGAATAGAAAGATGCTAGAGTTAGAGTAGACATCAGCTGGTTTGCACTCAAGAAGGCAAAGAAATGAAAAAGTGGTTACAGAAGAGGATGCAAAATAGTGGCAAAATGCACAAATAGCACTTACCAAATACAACAGACAAGTCAGTGACATTGTGAGGGCACCGGTAGTGAAAGCTGAAAATCTTTTCCATTTTGAAGAGTATAAATCTTTAGCATCAGAGGAGGTCATTTGCAGACAGAGACACCAGGAGCATGCTGCCTTTAGTCAGGATGAGCTGATCTGAGCAGTTTGGTTTACAGCACCCATTATAAGCATGTCCATGCCCCCTTGGCTTTGCTGTGGTCGTTGGCACTCAGGTATTTTTGAAAGGCCATTAAGCTTTGATTGCTGTGTTAATATCTTTGGAATGCCTTAGCATTCTTGGGCATGGGTGGACTTTTCACACATTTAAAGCATTTCATGCAAATTCAACAACTGTAATGTTTTCTGAACGCAGAAATGGATGCAGTCCTTGTTAAAGCGTAGAATCACCATATGGACAACATCAAAGAGTGCCAGACCAAAACTTTGGGTAAAACAGCACCCTCTAATGTTTAGACGAGGATGCTGCTGTAATCAAGGCAACAGGATAACCCACTGATGAAGAAACAACACCAACAAGACTGCCCCAAAGAGAAGCACTTATCTTTAAATGGAATCACAAATGCTTCTATTTGTAGTCATCTAGGGAGTCTACCTCAAATGAAACAGAACTTAATACAAACCAGTTGGACACAGGGAATTCAGTCAGCAAACATTTACCCCAACTTGATAGCACTTTCTGCTTTGATTGAATAGAAAGATGCTAGAGTTAGAGTAGACATCAGCTGGTTTGCACTCAAGAAGGCAAGGAAATGTAAAAAAAATTGGTTACAGAGGAGGATGCAAAATAGTGGCAAAATGCTGCCCCATCCTTTAAGCATTTAAAGTTAGAAGTTGGGATCAGAGGTGTATGTGTGCAAAAAGTTTTGATGAGAAGGTAAAACATAAGAAATAGAAAATAGCTGGAGCCTTGTCTGCAGTTCATTTCCTCATTAAAACTACCCCAAAGAGAAGCACTTTTGAACATAGGACCAATCAATGCTCCCATTTGAAGTAATCTTAATGTGTTGAATACTGTGATGAAATGATCTTTGCATGTAGAACTCAGCTTGGAGTCCCAGAAGGCAATTATCTCTTGAAGCCCTGGTCACATGAAACTACCCCAACAAATAGCACTTACCAAATACAACAGACAAGTCAGTGCCATTGTGAGGGTACCGATAGTGAAAGCTGAAAATCTTTTCCATTTTGAGGAGTATAAATCTTTAGCATCAGAGGAGGTCATTTGCAGGCAGAGACACCAGGAGCATGCTGCCTTTAGTCAGGATGAGCTGATCTGAGCAGTTTGGTTTACAGCACCCATTATAAGCATGTCCATGCCCACTTGATTTGCTGTGGTCGTTGGCACTCAGGTATTTTTGAAAGGCCATTAAGCTTTGATTGCTGTGTTAATATCTTTGGAATGCCTTAGCATTCTTGGGCATGGGTGGACTTTTCACACATTTAAAGCATTTCATGCAAATTCAACAATTGTAATGTTTTCTGAATGCAGAAATGGATGCAGTCCTTGTTAAAGTGTAGAATCACCATGTGCACAACATCAAAGAGTGCCAGACCAAAACTTTGGGTAAAACAGCACCCTCTAATGTTTAGACGAGGATGCTGCTGTAATCAAGGCAACATGATAACCCACTGATGAAGAAACACCAACAAGACTGCCCCAAAGAGAAGCACTTATTCTTAAATGGAATCACAAATGCTTCTATTTGTAGTCATCTAGGGAGTCTACCTCAAATGAAACAGAACTGAATACAAACCAGTTGGACACAGGGAATTCAGTCAGCAAACATTTACCCCAACTTGATAGCACTTTCTGCTTTGATTGAATAGAAAGATGCTAGAGTTAGAGTAGACATCAGCTGGTTTGCACTCAAGAAGGCAAGGAAATGAAAAAGTGGTTACAGAGGAGGATGCAAAATAGTGGCAAAATGCTGCCCCACCCTTTTAGCATATAAAGTTAGAAGTTGGGATCAGAGGTGTATGTGTGCAAAAAGTTAATGAGAAGGGAAAACATAAGAAATAGAAAATAGCTGGAGCCTTGTCTGCAGTTCATTTCCTCATTAAAACTACCCCAAAGAGAAGCACTTTTGAACATAGGACCAATCAATGCTCCCATTTGAAGTAATCTTAATGTGTTGAATACTGTGATGAATTGATCTTTGCATGTAGAACTCAGCTTGGAGTCCCAGAAGGCAATTATCTCTTGAAGCACTTGTCACATGAAACTACCCCAACAAATAGCACTTACCAAATACAACAGACAAGTCAGTGCCATTGTGAGGGTACCGATAGTGAAAGCTGAAAATCTTTTCCATTTTGAAGAGTATAAATCTTTAGCATCAGAGGAGGTCATTTGCAGGCAGAGACAACAGGAGCATGCTGCCTTTAGTCAGAATGAGCTGATGATCTGAGCAGTTTGGTTTACAGCACCCATTATAAGCATGTCCATGCCCCCTTGGCTTTGCTGTGGTCGTTGGCACTCAGGTATTTTTTAAAGGCCATTAAGCTTTGATTGCTGTGTTAATATCTTTTGAATGCCTTAGCATTCTTGGGCATGGGTGGACTTTTCACACATTTAAAGCATTTCATACAAATTCAACAATTGTAATGTTTTCTGAATGCAGAAATGGATGCAGTCCTTGTTAAAGCGTAGAATCACCATATGGACAACATCAAAGAGAGTGCCAGACCAAAACTTTGGGTAAAACAGCACCCTCTAATGTTTAGATGAGGATGCTGCTGTAATCAAGGCAACAGGATAACCCATTGATGAAGAAAAAACCAACAAGACTGCCCCAAAGAGAAGCACTTATTCTTAAATGGAATCACAAATGCTTCTATTTGTAGTCATCTAGGGAGTCTACCTCAAATGAAACAGAACTGAATACAAACCAGTAGGACACAGGGAAATTTAGTCAGCAAACATTTACCCCAACTTGATAGCACTTTCTGCTTTGATTGAATAGAAAGATGCTAGAGTTAGAGTAGACATCAGCTGGTTTGCACTCAAGAAGGCAAGGAAATGAAAAAGTGGTTACAGAGGAGAATGCAAAATAGTGGCAAAATGCTGCCCCATCCTTTTAGCATTTAAAGTTAGAAGTTGTAATCAGAGGTGTATGTATGCAAAAAGTTAATGAGAAGGGAAAACATAAGAAATAGAAAATAGCTGGAGCCTTGTCTGCAGTTCATTTCCTCATTAAAACTACCCCAAAGAGAAGCACTTATGAACATAGGACCAATCAATGCACCCATTTGAAGTAATCTTAATGGGTTGAATACTGTGATGAAATGATCTTTGCATGTAGAACTCAGCTTGGAGTCCCAGAAGGCAATTATCTCTTGAAGCACTGGTCACATGAAACTACCCCAACAAATAGCACTTACCAAATTCAACAGACAAGCCAGTGCCATTGTGAGGGTACTGATAGTGAAAGCTGAAAATCTTTTCCATTTTGAGGAGTATAAATCTTTAGCATCAGAGGAGGTCATTTGCAGGCAGAGACACCAGGAGCATGCTTTGGGTAAAACAGCACCCTCTAATGTTTAGATGAGGATGCTGCTGTAATCAAGGCAACAGGATAACCCATTGATGAAGAAACACCAACAAGACTGCCCCAAAGAGAAGCACTTATTCTTAAATGGAATCACAAATGCTTCTATTTGTAGTCATCTAGGCAGTCTACTTCAAATGAAACAGAACTGAATACAAACCAGTTGGACACAGGGAATTCAGTCAGCAAACATTTACCCCAACTTGATAGCACTTTCTGCTTTGATTGAATAGAAAGATGCTAGAGTTAGAGTAGACATCAGCTGGTTTGCACTCAAGAAGGCACGGAAATGAAAAAAAAGTGGTTACAGAGGAGGATGCAAAATAGTGGCAAAATGCACAAATAGCACTTACCAAATACAACAGACAAGTCAGTGACATTGTGAGGGTACCGATAGTGAAAGCTGAAAATCTTTTCCATTTTGAAGAGTATTAATCTTTAGCATCACAGGAGGTCATGTGCAGGCAGAGACACCAGGAGCATGCTGCCTTTAGTCAGAATGAGCTGATCTGAGCAGTTTGGTTTACAGCACCCATTATAAGCATGTCCATGCCCCCTTGGCTTTGCTGTGGTCGTTGGCACTCAGGTATTTTTGAAAGGCCATTAAGCTTTGATTGCTGTGTTAATATCTTTGGAATGCCTTAGCATTCTTGGGCATGGGTGGACTTTTCACACATTTAAAGCATTTCATGCAAATTCAACAATTGTAATGTTTTCTGAACGCAGAAATGGATGGCTGCAGTCCTTGTTAAAGCGTAGAATCACCATATGGACAACATCAAATAGTGCCAGACCAAAACTTTGGGTAAAACAGCACCCTCTAATGTTTAGATGAGGATGCTGCTGTAATCAGCAACAGGATAACCCACTGATGAAGAAACACCAACAAGACTGCCCCAAAGAGAAGCACTTATCTTTAAATGGAATCACAAATGCTTCTATTTGTAGTCATCTAGGGAGTCTACCTCAAATGAAACAGAACTGAATACAAACCAGTTGGACACAGGGAATTCAGTCAGCAAACATTTACCCCAACTTGATAGCACTTTCTGCTTTGATTGAATAGAAAGATGCTAGAGTTAGAGTAGACATCAGCTGGTTTGCACTCAAGAAGGCAAGGAAATGAAAAAGTGGTTACAGAGGAGGATGCAAAATAGTGGCAAAATGCTGCCCCATCCTTTTAGCATTTAAAGTTAGAAGTTGGGATCAGAGGTGTATGTGTGCAAAAAGTTCATGAGAAGGGAAAACATAAGAAATAGAAAACAGCTGGAGCCTTGTCTGCAGTTCATTTCCTCATTAAAATTACCCCAAAGAGAAGCACTTTTGAACACAGGACCAATCAATGCTCCCATTTGAAGTAATCTTAATGGGTTGAATACTGTGATGAAATGATCTTTGCATGTAGAACTCAGCTTGGAGTCCCAGAAGGCAATTATCTCTTGAAGCACTTGTCACATGAAACTACCCCAACAAATAGCACTTACCAAATAAAACAGACAAGTCAGTGCCATTGTGAGGGTACCGATAGTGAAAGCTGAAAATCTTTTCCATTTTGAGGAGTATAAATCTTTAGCATCAGAGGAGGTCATTTGCAGGCAGAGACACAAGGAGCATGCTGCCTTTAGTCAGGATGAGCTGATCTGAGCAGTTTGGTTTACAGCACCCATTATAAGCATGTCCATGCCCACTTGATTTGCTGTGGTCGTTGGCACTCAGGTATTTTTGAAAGGCCATTAAGCTTTGATTGCTGTGTTAATATCTTTGGAATGCCTTAGCATTCTTGGGCATGGGTGGACTTTTCACACATTTAAAGCATTTCATGCAAATTCAACAATTGTAATGTTTTCTGAATGCAGAAATGGATACAGTCCTTGTTAAAGCGTATAATCACCATGTGGACAACATCAAAGAGTGCCAGACCAAAACTTTGGGTAAAACAGCACCCTCTAATGTTTAGATGAGGATGCTGCTGTAATCAAGGCAACAGGATAACCCACTGATGAAGAAACACCAACAAGACTGCCCCAAAGAGAAGCACTTATTCTTAAATGGAATCACAAATGCTTCTATTTGTAGTCATCTAGGGAGTCTACCTCAAATGAGACAGAACTGAATACAAACCAGTTGGACACAGGGAATTCAGTCAGCAAACATTTACCCCAACTTGATAGCACTTTCTGCTTTGATTGAATAGAAAGATGCTAGAGTTAGAGTAGACATCAGCTGGTTTGCACTCAAGAAGGCAAGGAAATGAAAAAGTGGTTACAGAGGAGGATGCAAAATAGTGGCAAAATGCTGACCCCATCCTTTTAGCATTTAAAGTTAGAAGTTGGGATCAGAGGTGTATGTGTGCAAAAAGTTAATGAGAAGGGAAAACATAAGAAATAGAAAATAGCTGGAGCCTTGTCTGCAGTTCCTTTCCTCATTAAAACTACCCCAAAGAGAAGCACTTATGAACATAGGACCAATCAATGCTCCCATTTGAAGTAATCTTAATGGGTTGAATACTGTGATGAAATGATCTTTGCATGTAGAACTCAGCTTGGAGTCCCAGAAGGCAATTATCTCTTGAAGCACTGGTCACATGAAACTACCCCAACAAATAGCACTTACCAAATACAACAGACAAGTCAGTGCCATTGTGAGGGTACTGATAGTGAAAGCTGAAAATCTTTTCCATTTTGAGGAGTATAAATCTTTAGCATCAGAGGAGGTCATTTGCAGGCAGAGACACCAGGAGCATGCTTTGGGTAAAACAGCACCCTCTAATGTTTAGATGAGGATGCTGCTGTAATCAAGGCAACAGGATAACCCATTGATGAAGAAACACCAACAAGACTGCCCCAAAGAGAAGCACTTATTCTTAAATGGAATCACAAATGCTTCTATTTGTAGTCATCTAGGGAGTCTACTTCAAATGAAACAGAACTGAATACAAACCAGTTGGACACAGGGAAATCAGTCAGCAAACATTTACCCCAACTTGATAGCACTTTCTGCTTTGATTGAATAGAAAGATGCTAGAGTTAGAGTAGACATCAGCTGGTTTGAACTCAAGAAGGCAAGGAAATGAAAAAAGTGGTTACAGAGGAGAATGCAAAATAGTGGCAAAATGCACAAATAGCACTTACCAAATACAACAGACAAGTCAGTGACATTGTGAGGGTACCGATAGTGAAAGCTGAAAATCTTTTCCATTTTGAAGAGTATTAATCTTTAGCATCAGAGGAGGTCATGTGCAGGCAGAGACACCAGGAGCATGCTGCCTTTAGTCAGGATGAGCTGATCTGAGCAGTTTGGTTTACAGCACCCATTATAAGCATGTCCATGCCCCCTTGGCTTTGCTGTGGTCGTTGGCACTCAGGTATTTTTGAAAGGCCATTAAGCTTTGATTGCTGTGTGAATATCTTTGGAATGCCTTAGCATTCTTGGGCATGGGTGGAAGGACTTTTCACACATTTAATCATTTCATGCAAATTCAACAACTGTAATGTTTTCTGAACGCAGAAATGGATGCAGTCCTTGTTAAAGCGTAGAATCACCATATGGACAACATCAAAGAGTGCCAGACCAAAACTTCGGGTAAAACAGCACCCTCTAATGTTTAGACGAGGATGCTGCTGTAATCAAGGCAACAGGATAACCCATTGATGAAGAAACACCAACAAGACTGCCCCAAAGAGAAGCACTTATTCTTAAATGGAATCACAAATGCTTCTATTTGTAGTCATCTAGGGAGTCTACCTCAAATGAAACAGAACTGAATACAAACCAGTTGGACACAGGGAATTCAGTCAACAAACATTAACCCCAACTTGATAGCACTTTCTGCTTTGATTGAATAGAAAGATGCTAGAGTTAGAGTAGACATCAGCTGGTTTGCACTCAAGAAGGCAAGGAAATGAAAAAGTGGTAACAGAGGAGGATGCAAAATAGTGGCAAAATGCTGCCCCATCCTTTTTAGCATTTAAAGTTAGAAGTTGGGATCAGAGGTGTATGTGTGCAAAAAGTTAATGAGAAGGGAAAGCATAAGAAATAGAAAATAGCTGGAGCCTTGTCTGCAGTTCATTTCATCATTAAAACTACCCCAAAGAGAAGCACTTATGAACATAGGACCAATCAATGCTCCCATTTGAAGTAATCTTAATGGGTTTAATACTGTGATGAAATGATCTTTGCATGTAGAACTCAGCTTGGAGTCCCAGAAGGCAATTATCTCTTGAAGCACTGGTCACATGAAACTACCCCAAAAAATAGCACTTACCAAATACAACAGACAAGTCAGTGACATTGTGAGGGTACCGATAGTGAAAGCTGAAAATCTTTTCCATTTTGAAGAGTATAAATCTTTAGCATCAGAGGAGGTCATTTGCAGGCAGAGACACCAGGAGCATGCTGCCTTTAGTCAGGATGAGCTGATCTGAGCAGTTTGGTTTACAGCACCCATTATAAGCATGTCCATGCCCCCTTGGCTTTGCTGTGGTCGTTGGCACTCAGGTATTTTTGAAAGGCCATTAAGCTTTGATTGCTGTGTTAATATCTTTGGAATGCCTTAGCATTCTTGGGCATGGGTGGACTTTTCACACATTTAAAGCATTTCATGCAAATTCAACAATTGTAATGTTTTCTGAATGCAGAAATGGATGCAGTCCTTGTTAAAGCGTAGAATCACCATATGGACAACATCAAAGAGTGCCAGACCAAAACTTTGGGTAAAACAGCACCCTCTAATGTTTAGACGAGGATGCTGCTGTAATCAAGGCAACAGGATAACCCATTGATGAAGAAACACCAACAAGACTGCCCCAAAGAGAAGCACTTATTCTTAAATGGAATCACAAATGCTTCTATTTGTAGTCATCTAGGGAGTCTACCTCAAATGAAACAGAACTGAATACAAACCAGTTGGACACAGGGAATTCAGTCAGCAAACATTTACCCCAACTTGATAGCACTTTTTCTGCTTTGATTGAATAGAAAGATGCTAGAGTTAGAGTAGACATCAGCTGGTTTGCACTCAAGAAGGCACAGAAATGAAAATAAGTGGTACAGAGGAGGATGCAAAATAGTGGCAGAATGCTGCCCCATCCTTTTAGCATTTAAAGTTAGAAGTTGGGATCAGAAATGTGTGCAAAAAGTCAGTTCCCCAGAAGGGACCACATAAGAAAATGAAAAATAGCTTCTATTTGTCTGCAGTCATTTCTCATTAGTCTACCTCAAAGAGAAGCACAGAACTGAGGACAAACCAATTGGACACCAGGAAGAATCTTAATGGGTTGAAACATTTACCCCAACTTGATAGCACTTTCTGCTTTGATTGAATAAGGCAAGATGCTTGAGTTAGAGTATTGATGAAACTCAGCTGGTTTGCACTCAAGAAGGCAAGGAAATGAAAAAGTGGTTACAGAGGAGGATGCAAAATAGTGGCAAAATGCTGCCCCATCCTTTTAGCATTTAAAGTTAGAAGTTGGGATCAGAGGTGTATGTGTGCAAAAAAAAATGAGAACGGAAAACATAAGAAATAGAAAATAGCTGGAGCCTTGTCTGCAGTTCATTTCCTCATTAAAACTACCCCAAAGAGAAGCACTTATGAACATAGGACCAATCAATGCTCCCATTTGAAGTAATCTTAATGTGTTGAATACTGTGATGAAATGATCTTTGCATGTAGAACTCAGCTTGGAGTCCCAGAAGGCAATTATCTCTTGAAGCACTGGTCACATGAAACTACCCCAACAAAATAGCACTTACCAAATACAACAGACAAGTCAGTGCCATTGTGAGGGTACCGATAGTGAAAGCTGAAAATCTTTTCCATTTTGAAGAGTATAAATCTTTAGCATCAGAGGAGGTCATTTGCAGGCAGAGACACCAGGAGCATGCTGCCTTTAGTCAGAATGAGCTGATCTGACCAGTTTGGTTTACAGCACCCATTATAAGCATGTCAATGCCCCCTTGGCTTTGCTTTGGTGGTCGTTGGCACTCAGGTATTTTTGAAAGGCCATTAAGGTTTGATTGCTGTGTTAATATCTTTGGAATGCCTTAGCATTCTTGGGCATGGATGGACTTTTCACACATTTAAAGCATTTCATGCAAATTCAACAATTGTAATGTTTTCTGAATGCAGAAATGGATGCAGTCCTTGTTAAAGCGTAGAATCACCATATGGACAACATCAAAGAGTGCCAGACCAAAACTTTGGGTAAAACAGCACCCTCTAATGTTTAGACGAGGATGCTGCTGTAATCAAGGCAACAGGATAACCCATTGATGAAGAAACACCAACAAGACTGCCCCAAAGAGAAGCACTTATTCTTAAATGGAATCACAAATGCTTCTATTTGTAGTCATCTAGGGAGTCTACCTCAAATGAAACAGAACTGAATACAAACCAGTTGGACACAGGGAATTCAGTCAGCAAACATTTACCCCAACTTGATAGCACTTTCTGCTTTGATTGAATAGAAAGATGCTAGAGTTAGAGTAGACATCAGCTGGTTTGCACTCAAGAAGGCAAGGAAATGAAAAAGTGGTTACAGAGGAGGATGCAAAATAGTGGCAAAATGCTGCCCCATCCTTTTAGCATTTAAAGTTAGAAGTTGGGATCAGAGGCGTATGTGTGCAAAAAAGTTCATGAGAAGGGAAAACATAAGAAACAGAAAATAGCTGGAGCCTTGTCTGGAGTTCATTTCCTCATTAAAACTACCCCAAAGAGAAGCACTTATGAACATAGGACCAATCAATGCTCCCATTTGAAGTAATCTTAATGGGTTGAATACTGTGATGAAATGATCTTTGCATGTAGAACTCAGCTTGGAGTCCCAGAAGGCAATTATCTCTTGAAGCACTGGTCACATGAAACTACGCCAACAAATAGCACTTACCAAATACAACAGACAAGTCAGTGCCATTGTGAGGGTACCAATAGTGAAAGCTGAAAATCTTTTCCATTTTGAAGAGTATAAATCTATTAGCATCAGAGGAGGTCATTTGCAGGCAGAGACACCAGGAGCATGCTGCCTTTAGTCAGGATGAGCTGATCTGAGCAGTTTGGTTTACAGCACCCATTATAAGCATGTCCATGTCCCCTTGGCTCTGCTGTGGTCGTTGGCACTCAGGTATTTTTGAAAGGCCATTAAGCTTTGATTGCTGTGTTAATATCTTTGGAATGCCTTAGCATTCTTAGGCATGGGTGGACTTGTCACACATTTAAAGCATTTCATGCAAATTCAACAATTGTAATGTTTTCTGAACGCAGAAATGGATGCAGTCCTTGTTAAAGCGTAGAATCACATATGGACAACATCAAAGAGTGCCAGACCAAAACTTTGGGTAAAACAGCACCCTCTAATGTTTAGACGAGGATGCTGCTGTAATCAAGGCAACAGGATAACCCATTGATGAAGAAACACCAACATAGAAAATAGCTGGAGCCTTGTCTGCAGTTCATTTCCTCATTAAAACTACCCCATTTGTAGTTATCTAGGGAGTCTACCTCAAATGAAACAGAACTGAATACAAACCAGTTGGACACGGGGAATTCAGTCAGCAAACATTTACCCCAACTTGATAGCACTTTCTGCTTTGATTGAATAGAAAGATGCTAGAGTTAGAGTAGACATCAGCTGGTTTGCACTCAAGAAGGCAAGGAAATGAAAAAGTGGTAACAGAAGAGGATGCAAAATAGTGGCAAAATGCTGCCCCATCCTTTTAGCATTTAAAGTTAGAAGTTGGGATCAGAGGTGTATGTGTGCAAAAAGATTCATGAGAAGGGAAAACATAAGAAATAGAAAATAGCTGGAGCCTTGTCTGCAGTTCATTTCCTCATTAAAACTATCCCAAAGAGAAGCACTTATGAACATAGGACCAATCAATGCTCCCATTTGAAGTAATCTTAATGGGTTGAATACTGTGATTAAATGATCTTTCCATGTAGAACTCAGCTTGGAGTCCCAGAAGGCAATTATCTCTTGAAGCACTTGTCACATGAAACTACCCCAACAAATAGCACTTACCAAATAAAACAGACAAGTCAGTGCCATTGTGAGGGTACCGATAGTGAAAGCTGAAAATATTTTCCATTTTGAAGAGTATAAATCTTTAGCATCAGAGGAGGTCATTTGCAGGCAGAGACACCGGGAGCATGCTGCCTTCAGTAAGGATGAGCTGATCTGAGCAGTTTGGTTTACAGCACCCATTATAAGCATGTCCATGTCCCCTTGGCTCTGCTGTGGTCGTTAGCACTCAGGTATTTTTGAAAGGCCATTAAGCTTTGATTGCTGTGTTAATATCTTTGGAATGCCTTAGCATTCTTGGGCATTGGGTGGACTTTTCACACATTTAAAGCATTTCATGCAAATTCAACAATTGTAATGTTTTCTGAATGCAGAAATGGATGCAGTCCTTGTTAAAGCGTAGAATCACACTATTTACAAAATCAAAAATTAAAAGACCAAAACAATGCATAAAACAGCACCCTCTAATGTTTAAATGAGGATGCTGCTGTAATCAAGACAATAGGATAACCCATTGTTGAACAAACAGCAACAAGACTGCCCCAAAGAGAAGCACTTATTCTTAAATGGACTCACAAATTCTTTGTATTCAACTAATCAATCTACTCCAAATCAAACTAAAAAGAACTGAATACAAACCATTTGGACAAAGTGAATTCAGTCAGCAAACATTTACCCCAACTTGATAGCACTTTCTGCTTTGATTGAAAAGAAAGATGCTAGAGTTAGAGTAGACATGAGCTGATTTGCACTCAAGAAGGCAAGGAAATGAAAAAGTTGTTACAGAGGAGGATGCAAAATAGTGGCAAAATGCTGCCCCATCCTTTTAGCATTTAAAGTAAGAAGTTGGGATCAGAGGTGTATGTGTGCAAAAAAGTTCATGAGAAGGGAAGACATAAGAAATAGAAAATAGCTGGAGCCTTGCCTGCAGTTCATTTCCTCATTAAAACTACCCCAAAGAGAAGCACTTATGAAAACTGGAACAATCAATGCTCCCATTTGAAGTAATCTTAATGGGTTGAATACCGTGATTAAATGATCATTGCATGTAGAACTCAGCTTGGAGTCCCAGAAGGCAATTATCTCTTGAAGCACTGGTCACATGAAACTACCCCAACAAATAGCACTTACCAAATACAACAGACAAGTCAGTGCCATTGTGAGGGTACCGATAGTGAAAGCTGAAAATCTTTTCCATTTTGAAGAGTATAACTCTTTAGCATCAGAGGAGGTCATTTGCAGGCAGAGACACCGGGAGCATGCTGCCTTCAGTAAGGATGAGCTGATCTGAGCAGTCTGGTTTACAGCACCCATGATAAGCATGTCCATGTCCCCTTGGCTCTGCTGTGGTCGTTGGCACTCAGGTATTTTTGAAAGGCCATTAAGCTTTGATTGTTGTGTTAATATCTTTGAAATGCCTTAGCATTCTTGGGCATGGATGGACTTTTCACACATTTAAAGCATTTCATGCAAATTCAACAATTGTAATGTTTTCTGAATGCAGAAATGGATGCAGTCCTTGTTAAAGCGTAGAATCACATATGGACAACATCAAAGAGTGCCAGACCAAAACTTTGGGTAAAACAGCACCCTCTAATGTTTAGATGAGGATGCTGCTGTAATCAAGGCAATAGGATAACCCATTGATGAAGAAACACCAACAAGACTGCCCCAAAGAGAAGCACTTATTCTTAAATGGAATCACAAATGCTTCTATTTGTAGTCATCTAGGGAGTCTACCTCAAATGAAACAGAATTGAATACAAACCAGTTGGACACAGGGAATTCAGTCAGCAAACATTTACCCCAACTTGATAGCACTTTCTGCTTTGATTGAATAGAAAGATGCTAGAGTTAGAGTAGACATCAGCTGGTTTGCACTCAAGAAGGCAAGGAAATGAAAAAGTGGTTACAGAGGAGGATGCAAAATAGTGGCAAAATGCTGCCCCATCATTCTTTTAGCATTTAAAAGTTACAAGTTGGGATCAGAGGTGTATGTGTGCAAAAAAATTCATGAGAAGGGAAAACATAAGAAATAGAAAATAGCTGGAGCATTGTCTGCAGTTCATTTCCTCATTAAAACTACCCCAAAGAGAAGAACTTATGAACATAGGACCAATCAATGCTCCCATTTGAAGTAATCTTAATGGGTTGAATACTGTGATTAAATGATCTTTGCATGTAGAACTCAGCTTGGAGTCCCAGAAGGCAATTATCTCTTGAAGCACTGGTCACATGAAACTACCCCAACAAATAGCACTTACCAAATACAACAGACAAGTCAGTGCCATTGTGAGGGTACCGATAGTGAAAGCTGAAAATCTTTTCCATTTTGAAGAGTATAACTCTTTAACATCAGAGGAGGTCATTTGCAGGCAGAGACACCGGGAGCATGCTGCCTTCAGTAAGGATGAGCTGATCTGAGCAGTTTGGTTTACAGCACCCATTATAAGCATGTCCATGCCCACTTGGCTTTGCTGTGGTCGTTGGCACTCAGGTATTTTTTGAAAGGCCATTAAGCTTTGATTGCTGTGTTAATATCTTTTGAATGCCTTAGCATTCTTGGGCATGGGTGGACTTTTCACACATTTAAAGCATTTCATACAAATTCAACAATTGTAATGTTTTCTGAATGCAGAAATGGATGCAGTCCTTGTTAAAGCGTAGAATCACCATATGGACAAACATCAAAGAGTGCCAGACCAAAACTTTGGGTAAAACAGCACCCTCTAATGTTTAAGATGAGGATGCTGCTGTAATCAAGACAATAGGATAACCCATTGTTGATGAAGAAACACCAACAAGACTGCCCCAAAGAGAAGCACTTATTCTTAAATGGAATCACAAATGCTTCTATTTGTAGTCATCTAGGGAGTCTACCTCAAATGAAACAGAACTGAATACAAACCAGTTGGACACAGGGAATTCAGTCAGCAAACATTTACCCCAACTTGATAGCACTTTCTGCTTTGATTGAATAGAAAGATGCTAGAGTTAGAGTAGACATCAGCTGGTTTGCACTCAAGAAGGCAAGGAAATGAAAAAGTGGTTACAGAGGAGGATGCATAATAGTGGCAAAATGCTGCCCCATCCTTTTAGCATTTAAAGCTTAGAAGTTGGGATCAGAGGTGTATGTGTGCAAAGAAATTCATGAGAAGGGAAAACATAAGAAATAGAAAATAGCTGGAGCCTTGTCTGCAGTTCATTTCCTCATTAAAACTACCCCAAAGAGAAGCACTTATGAACATAGGGACCAATCAATGCTCCCATTTGAAGTAATCTTAATGGGTTGAATACTGTGATTAAAAGATCTTTGCATGTAGAACTCAGCTTGGAGTCCCAGAAGGCAATTATCTCTTGAAGCACTGGTCACATGAAACTACCCCAACAAATAGCACTTACCAAATACAACAGACAAGTCAGTGACATTGTGAGGGTACCGATAGTGAAAGCTGACAATCTTTTCCATTTTGAAGAGTATTACTCTTTAGCATCAGAGGAGGTCATTTGCAGGCAGAGACACCGGGAGCATGCTGCCTTCAGTAAGGATGAGCTGATCTGAGCAGTTTGGTTTACAGCACCCATTATAAGCGAGTCCATGCCCCCTTGGCTTTGCTGTGGTCGTTGGCACTCAGGTATTTTTGAAAGGCCATTAAGCTTTGATTGCTGTGTTAATATCTTTGGAATGCCTCAGCTTTCTTGGGCATTGGTGGACTTTTCACACATTTAAAGCATTTAATGCAAATTCAACAATTGTAATGTTTTCTGAATGCAGAAATGGATGCAGTCCTTGTTAAAGCGTAGAATCACACTATGCACAAAATCAAAGAGTGCCAGACCAAAACTTTGGGTAAAACAGCACCCTCTAATGTTTAAATGAGGATGCTGCTGTAATCAAGACAATAGGATAACCCATTGTTGAACAAACACCAACAAGACTGCCCCAAAGAGAAGCACTTATTCTTAAATGGATTCACAAATGCTTCTCTTTGTAGTCATCTAGGGAGTCTACCTCAAATGAAACAGAACTGAATACAAACCAGTTGGACACAGGGAATTCAGTCAGAAAACATTTACCCCAACTTGATAGCACTTTCTGCTTTGATTGAAAAGAAAGATGCTAGAGTTAGAGTAGACATCAGCTGGTTTGCACACAAGAAGGCAGGGAAGGTAAATGAAAAAGTGTTTACAGAGGAGGATGCAAAATAGTGGCCAAATGCTGCCCCATCTTTTTAGCATTTAAAAGTTACAAGTTTGGATCAGAGGTGTATGTGTGCAAAAAGAAATTCATGAGAAGGGAAGACATAAGAAATAGAAAAACAGCTGGAGCCTTGCCTGCAGTTCATTTCCTCATTAAAACTACTACCCCAAAGAGAAGCACTTATGAACACTGGAACAATCAATGCTCCCATTTGAAGTAATCTTAATGGGGTTGAATACTGTGATTAAATGATCATTGCATGTAGAACTCAGCTTGGAGTCCCAGAAGGCAATTATCTCTTGAAGCACTGGTCACTTGAAACTACCCCAACAAATAGCACTTACCAAATACAACAGACAAGTCAGTGCCATTATGAGGGTACCCGATAGTGAAAGCTGAAAATCTTTTCCATTTTGAAGAGTATAAACCTTTAGCATCAGAGGAGGTCATTTGCAGGCAGAGACACCGGGAGCATGCTGCCTTCAGTAAGGATGAGCTGATCTGAGCAGTTTGGTTTACAGCACCCATTATAAGCATGTCCATGCCCCCTTGGCTTTGCTGTGGTCGTTGGCACTCAGGTATTTTTGAAAGGCCATTAAGCTTTGATTGCTGTGTTAATATCTTTGGAATGCCTCAGCATTCTTGGGCATTGGTGGACTTTTCACACATTTAAAGCATTTCATGCAAATTCAACAATTGTAATGTTTCCTGAATGCAGAAATGGATGCAGTCCTTGTTAAAGCGTAGAATCACACTATGGACAAAATCAAAGAGTGCCAGACCAAAACTTTGGGTAAAACAGCACCCTCTAATGTTTAAATGAGGATGCTGCTGTAATCAAGGCAACAGGATAACCCATTGTTGAACAAACACACCAACAAGACTGCCCCAAAGAGAAGCACTTATTCTTAAATGGAATCACAAATGCTTCTATTTGTAGTCATCTAGGGAGTCTACCTCAAATGAAACAGAACTGAATACAAACCAGTTGGACACAGGGAATTCAGTCAGCAACATTTACCCCAACTTGATAGCACTTTCTGCTTTGATTGAATAGAAAGATGCTAGAGTTAGAGTAGACATCAGCTGGTTTGCACTCAAGAAGGCAGGTAAATGAAAAAGTGTTTACAGAGGAGGATGCAAAATAGTGGCAAAAATGCTGCCCCATCCTTTTAGCATTTAAAAGTTACAAGTTGGGATCAGAGGTGTATGTGTGCAAAAAGTTCATGAGAAGGGAAAACATAAGAAATAGAAAATAGCTGGAGCCTTGCCTTGCAGTTCATTTCCTCATTAAAACTACCCCAAAGAGAAGCACTTATGAACACTGGAACAATCAATGCTCCCATTTGAAGTAATCTTAATGGGTTGAATACTGTGATTAAATGATCATTGCATGTAGAACTCAGCTTGGAGTCCCAGAAGGCAATTATCTCTTGAAGCACTGGTCACTTGAAACTACCCCAACAAATAGCACTTACCAAATACAACAGACAAGTCAGTGCCTTTGTGAGGGTACCGATAGTGAAAGCTGAAAATCTTTTCCATTTGGAAGAGTATAAAAAATCTTTAGCATCAGAGGAGGTCATTTACAGGCTGAGACACCGGGAGCATGCTGCCTTCAGTAAGGATGAGCTGATCTGAGCAGTTTGGTTTACAGCACCCATTATAAGCGTCTCCATGCCCCTTTGGCTTTGCTGTGGTCGTTGTCACTCTGGTATTTTTGAAAGGCCATTAAGCTTTGATTGCTGTGTTAATATCTTTGGAATGCCTCAGCATTCTTGGGCATGGGTGGACTTTTCAGAAGAACATTATGACAGTCCTTGTTAAAGCATAGAAACACACCATGCACATGCAGAAATGGATGCAGTCCTTGTTAAAGCGTAGAATCACACTATGGACAAAATCAAAGAGTGCCAGACCAAAACTTTGGGTAAAACAGCACCCTCTAATGTTAAATGAGGATGCTGCTGTAATCGAGACAATAGGATAACCCATTGTTGAACAAACACCAACAAGACTGCCCCAAAGAGAAGCACTTATTCTTAAATGGATTCACAAATGCTTCTCTTTGTAGTCATCTATGGAGTCTACCTCAAATGAAACAGAACTGAATACAAACCAGTAGGACACAGGGAAATTTAGTCAGCAAACATTTACCCCAGCTTGATAGCACTTTCTGCTTTGATTGAAAAGAAAGATGCTAGAGTTAGAGTAGACATGAGCTGGTTTGCACTCAAGAAGGCAAGGAAATGAAAAAAAGTGGTTACAGAGGAGGATGCAAAATAGTGGCCAAATGCTGCCCCATCCTTTTAGCATTTAAAGTTACAAGTTGGGATCAGAGGTGTATGTGTGCAAAAAGTCCATGAGAAGGGAAGACATAAGAAATAGAAAATAGCTGGAGCCTTGCCTGCAGTTCATTTCCTCCTTAAAACTACCCCAAAGAGAAGCACTTATGAACACTGGAACAATCAATGCTCCCATTTGAAGTAATCTTAATGGGTTGAATACCGTGATTAAATGATCATTGCATGTAGAACTCAGCTTGGAGTCCCAGAAGGCAATTATCTCTTGAAGCACTGGTCACATGAAAACTACCCCAACAAATAGCACTTACCAAATAAAACAGACAAGTCAGTGCCATTGTGAGGGTACCGATAGTGAAAGCTGAAAAATCTTTTCCATTTTGAAGAGTATAAATCTTTAGCCTCAGAGGAGGTCATTTGCAGGCAGAGACACCGGGAGCATGCTGCCTTTGTTCAGTAAGGATGAGCTGATCTGAGCAGTTTGGTTTACAGCACCCATTATAAGCGAGTCCATGCCCACAACTTTGCTGTGGTCGTTGGCACTCTGGTATTTTTGAAAGGCCATTAAGCTTTGATTGCTGTGTTAAATATCTTTGGAATGCCTCAGCTTTCTTGGGCATTGGTGGACTTTTCACACATTTAAAGCATTTCATGCAGCAAATTCAACAATTGTAATGTTTTCTTAATGCAGAAAATGGATGCAGTCCTTGTTAAAGCGTAGAATCACACTATGCACAAAATCAAAGAGTGCCAGACCAAAACTTTGGGTAAAACAGCACCCTCTAATGTTTAAATGAGGATGCTGCTGTAATCGAGACAATAGGATAACCCATTGTTGAAAAAACACCAACAAAGACTGCCCCAAAGAGAAGCACTTATTCTTAAATTGATTCACAAATGCTTCTCTTTGTAGTCATCTAGGGAGTCTACCTCAAATGAAACAGAACTGAATACAAACCAGTTGGACACTTCAGTCAGCAAACATTTACCCCAACTTGATAGCACTTTCTGCTTTGATTGAATAGAAAGATGCTAGAGTTAGAGTAGACATCAGTTGGTTTGCACTCAAGAAGTTGAAAAAGTGGTTACAGAGGAGGATGCAAAAATAGTGGCAAAATGCTGCCCCATCTTTTTAGCATTAAAAGTTACAAGTTGTTGGGATCAGAGGTGTATGTGTGCAAAAAAGTTCATGAGAAGGGAAAACATAAGAAATAGAAAAATAGCTGGAGCCTTGTCTGCAGTTCATTTCCTCATTAAAACTACCCCAAAGAGAAGCACTTATGAACACTGGAACAATCAATGCTCCCATTTGAAAGTAATCTTAATGGGTTGAATACTGTGATTAAATGATCATTGCATGTAGAACTCAGCTTGGAGTCCCAGAAGGCAATTATCTCTTGAAAGCACTGGTCACATGAAACTACCCCAACAAATAGCACTTATCAAATACAACAGACAAGTCAGTGCCATTGTGAGGGTACCGATAGTGAAAGCTGATAATCTTTTCCATTTTGAAGAGTATAACTCTTTAACATCAGAGGAGGTCATTTGAAGGCAGAGACACCGGGAGCATGCTGCCTTCAGTAAGGATGAGCTGATCTGAGCAGTTTGGTTTACAGCACCCATTATAAGCGAGTCCATGCCCGTTTGGCTTTGCTGTGGTCGTTGTCACTCTGGAATTTTTGAAAGGCCATTAAGCTTTGATTGCTGTGTTAATATCTTTGGAATGCCTCAGCATTCTTGGGCATTGGTGGACTTTTCACACATTTAAAGCATTTCATGCAAATTCAACAATGGGTAATGTTTCCCTGAATGCAGGAAATGGATGCAGTCCTTGTTAAAGCGTAGAATCACACTATGGACAAAATCAAAGATTGCCAGACCAAAAACTTTGGGTAAAACAGCACCCTCTAATGTTTAAATGAGGATGCTGCTGTAATCGAGACAATAGGATAACCCATTGTTGAACAAACAGCAACAAGACTGACCCAAAGAGAAGCACTTATTCTTAAATGGATTCACAAATGCTTCTCTTTGTAGTCATCTATGGAGTCTACCTCAAATGAAACAGAACTGAATACAAACCAGTTGGACACCTTCAGTCAGCAAACATTTACCCCAACTTGATAGCACTTTCTGCTTTGATTGAAAAGAAAGATGCTAGAGTTAGAGTAGACATCAGCTGGTTTGCACACAAGAAGGCAGGCAAATGAAAAAGTGTTTACAGAGGAGGATGCAAAATAGTGGCCAAATGCTGCCCCCATCTTTTTAGCATTTAAAAGTTACAAGTTGGGATCAGAGGTGTATGTGTGCAAAGAAATTCATGAGAAGGGAAGACATAAGAAATAGAAAATAGCTGGAGCCTTGCCTGCAGTTCATTTCCTCATTAAAACTACCCCAAAGAGAAGGCACTTATGAACACTGGAACAATCAATGCTCCCATTTGAAGTAATCTTAATGGGTTGAATACTGTGATTAAATGATCATTGCATGTAGAACTCAGCTTGGAGTCCCAGAAGGCAATTATCTCTTGAAGCACTGGTCACTTGAAACTACCCCAACAAATAGCACTTACCAAATACAACAGACAAGTCAGTGCCATTGTGAGGGTACCGAAAGTAAAAGCTGAAAATCTTTTCCATTTTGAAGAGTACAACTCTTTAACATCAGAGGAGGTCATTTGAAGGCAGAGACACCGGAGCATGCTGCCTTCAGTAAGGATGAGCTGATCTGAGCAGTTTGGTTTACAGCACCCATTATAAGCGAGTCCCATGCCCCCTTGGCTTTGGCTGTGGTCGTTGGTACTCGGGTATTTTTGAAAGGCCATTAAGCTTTGATTGCTGTGTTAATATCTTTGGAATGCCCTCAGCATTCTTGGGCATTGATGGACTTTTCACACATTTAAAGCATTTCATGCAAATTCAACAATTGTAATGTTTTTCTGAATGCAGAAATGGATGCAGTCCTTGTTAAAGCGTAGAATCACACTATGGACAAAATCAAAGAGTGCCAGACCAAAACTTTGGGTAAAACAGCACCCTCTAATGTTAAAATGAGGATGCTGCTGTAATCGAGCCAATAGGATAACCCATTGTTGAACAAACAGCAACAAGACTGCCCCAAAGAGAAGCACTTATTCTTAAATGGATTCACAAATGCTTCTCTTTGTAGTCATCTAGGGAGTCTACCTCAAATGAAACAGAACTGAATACAAACCAGTTGGGACACAGTGCATTCAGTCAGCAAACATTTACCCCAACTTGATAGCACTTTCTGCTTTGATTGAAAAGAAAGATGCTAGAGTTAGAGTAGACATGAGCTGGTTTGCACACAAAGAAGGCAGGTAAATGAAAAAGTGTTTACAGAGGAGGATGCAAAATAGTGGCCAAATGCTGCCCCATCTTTATAGCATTTAAAAGTTACAAGTTGGGATCAGAGGTGTATGTGTGCAAAGAAATTCATGAGAAGGGAAGACATAAGAAATAGAAAATAGCTGGAGCCTTGCCTGCAGTTCATTTCCTCATTAAAACTACCCCAAAGAGAAGCACTTATGAACACTGGGAACAATCAATGCTCCCATTTGAAGTAATCTTAATGGGTTGAATACTGTGATTAAATGATCATTGCATGTAGAACTCAGCTTGAAGTCCCAGAAGGCAATTATCTCTTGAAGCACTGGTCACTGAAACTACCCCAACAAATAGCACTTACCAAATACAACAGACAAGTCAGTGCCATTGTGAGGGTACCGATAGTGAGAGCTGAAAATCTTTTTCCATTTTGAAGAGTATAAATCTTTAGCATCAGAGGAGGTCATTTGCAGGCAGAGACACCGGGAGCATGCTGCCTTCAGTAAGGATGAGCTGATCTGAGCAGTTTGGTTTACAGCACCCATTATAAGCGTCTCCATGCCCCTTTGGCTTTGCTGTGGTCGTTGTCACTCTGGTATTTTTGAAAGGCCATTAAGCTTTGATTGCTGTGTTAATATCTTTGGAATGCCTCAGCATTCTTGGGCATTGGTGGACTTTTCACACATTTAAAGCATTTCATGCAAATTCAACAATTGTAATGTTTTCTGAATGCAGAAATGGATGCAGTCCTTGTTAAAGCGTAGAATCACACTATGGACAAAATCAAAGAGTGCCAGACCAAAACTTTGGGTAAAACAGCACCCTCTAATGTTTAAATGAGGATGCTGCTGTAATCAAGACACAATAGGATAACCCATTGTTGAACAAACACCAACAAGACTGCCCCAAAGAGAAGCACTTATTCTTAAATGGATTCACAAATGCTTCTCTTTGTAGTCATCTAGGGAGTCTACCTCAAAAGAAACAGAACTGAATACAAACCAGTTGGACACAGGGCATTCAGTCAGCAAACATTTACCCCAACTTGATAGCACTTTCTGCTTTGATTGAAAAGAAAGATGCTAGAGTTAGAGTAGACATCAGCTGGTTTGCACACAAGAAGGCAGGCAAATGAAAAAGTGTTTACAGAGGAGGATGCAAAATAGTGGCCAAATGCTGACCCATCCTTTTAGCATTTAAAAAGTTAGAAGTTGGGATCAGAGGTGTATGTGTGCAAAGAAAGTTCATGATAAGGGAAAACATAAGAAATAGAAAATAGCTGGAGCCTTGCCTGCAGTTCATTTCCTCATTAAAACTACCCCAAAGAGAAGCACTTATGAACACTGGAACAATCAATGCTCCCATTTGAAGTAATCTTAATGGGTTGAATACCGTGATTAAATGATCATTGCATGTAGAACTCAGCTTGGAGTCCCAGAAGGCAATTATCTCTTGAAGCACTGGTCACTTGAAACTACCCCAACAAATAGCACTTACCAAATACAAAAGACAAGTCAGTGCCATTGTGAGGGTACCGATAGTGAAAGCTGAAAATCTTTTCCATTTTGAAGAGTATAAATCTTTAGCATCGGAGGAGGTCATTTGCAGGCAGAGACACCGGGAGCATGCTGCCTTCAGTAAGGATGAGCTGATCTGAGCAGTTTGGTTTACAGCACCCATTATAAGCGAGTCCATGACTTTTGGCTTTGCTGTGGTCGTTGGCACTCTGGAATTTTTGAAAGGCCATTAAGCTTTGATTGCTGTGTTAATATCTTTGGAATGCCTCAGCATTCTTGGGCATTGATGGACTTTTCACACATTTAAAGCATTTCATGCAAATTCAACTATTATAATGTTTTCTGAAAGAAGAACATAATGACAGTCCTTGTTAAAGCATAGAAACACACCATGCACAAAATCAATGATTACCATGCCAAAACTTTGGAAAAAAACAGCACCTTCTAGTGTTTAAATGAGGATGCTGCTGTAATCGAGACAATAGGATAACCCATTTGAACAAACAGCAACAAGACTGCCCCAAAGAGAAGCACTTATTCTTAAATGGATTCACAAATGCTTCTCTTTGTAGTCATCTAGGGAGTCTACCTCAAATGAAACAGAACTGAATACAAACCAGTTGGACACAGTGCATTCAGTCAGCAAACATTTTACCCCAACTTGATAGCACTTTCTGCTTTGATTGAAAAGAAAGATGCTAGAGTTAGAGTAGACATGAGGCTGGTTTGCACACAAGAAGGCAGGGAAAATGAAAAAGTGTTTACAGAGGAGGATGCAAAATAGTGGCAAAATGCTGCCCCATCTTTATAGCATTTAAAAGTTACAAGTTGGGATCAGAGGTGTATGTGTGCAAAGAAATTCATGAGAAGGGAAGACATAAGAAATAGAAAATAGCTGGAGCCTTGCCTGCAGTTCATTTCCTCATTAAAACTACCCCAAAGAGAAGCACTTATGAACACTGGAACAATCAATGCTCCCATTTGAAGTAATCTTAATGGGTTGAATACTGTGATTAAATGATCATTGCATGTAGAACTCAGCTTGGAGTCCCAGAAGGCAATTATCTCTTGAAGCACCGGTCACATGAAACTACCCCAACAAATAGCACTTACCAAATACAACAGACAAGTCAGTGCCATTGTGAGGGTACCGATAGTGAAAGCTGAAAATCTTTTCCATTTTGAAGAGTATAACTCTTTAACATCAGAGGAGGTCATTTGAAGGCAGAGACACCGGGAGCATGCTGCCTTCAGTAAGGATGAGCTGATCTGAGCAGTTTGGTTTACAGCACCCATTATAAGCGAGTCCATGCCCCTTTGGCTTTGCTGTGGTCGTTGGTACTCGGGTATTTTTGAAAGGCCATTAATCTTTGATTTCCCTGTTAATATCTTTGGAATGCCTCAGCATTCTTGAGCATGGGTGGGACTTTTCACACATTTAAAGCATTTCATGCAAATTCAACAATGGTAATGTTTCCTGAATGGCAGAAATGGATGCAGTCCTTGTTAAAGCGTAGAATCACAATATGGACAAAATCAAAGAGTGCCAGACCAAAACTTTGGGTAAAACAGCACCCTCTAATGTTTAAATGAGGATGCTGCTGTAATCGAGATAATAGGATAACCCATTGTTGAACAAACAGCAACAAGACTGCCCCAAAGAGAAGCACTTATTCTTAAATGGATTCACAAATGCTTCTCTTTGTAGTCATCTAGGGAGTCTACCTCAAATGAAACAGAACTGAATACAAACCAGTTGGACACTTCAGTCAGCAAACATTTACCCCAACTTGATAGCACTTTCTGCTTTGATTGAAAAGAAAGATGCTAGAGTTAGAGTAGACATCAGCTGGTTTGCACACAAGAAGGCAGGTAAATGAAAAAGTGTTTACAGAGGAGGATGCAAAATAGTTGCCAAATGCTGCCCCATCTTTTAGCATTTAAAAGTTACAAGTTGGGATCAGAGGTGTATGTGTGCAAAGAAATTCATGAGAAGGGAAGACATAAGAAATAGAAAAATAGCTGGATCCTTGCCTGCAGTTCATTTCCTCATTAAAACTACCCCAAAGAGAAGCACTTATGAACACTGGAAAAATCAATGCTCCCATTTGAAGTAATCTTAATGGGTTGAATACTGTGATTAAATGATCATTGCATGTAGAACTCAGCTTGAAGTCCCAGAAGGCAATTATCTCTTGAAGCAATGGTCACTTGAAACTACCCCAACAAATAGCACTTACCAAATACAAAAGACAAGTCAGTGCCATTGTGAGGGTACCGATAGTGAAAGCTGAAAATCTTTTCCATTTTGAAGAGTATAACTCTTTAGCCTCGGGAGGAGGTCATTTGCAGCCAGAGATACCAGGAGCATGCTGCCTGCAGTCAAGGTGAGCTGATCTGAGCAGTTTTGTTAACAGCACCCATTATAAATATGTCCATGCCCCTTTGGCTTTGCTGTGGTCGTTGGCACTCTGGAATTTTTGAAAGGCCATTAATCTTTGATTGCTGTGTTAATATCTTTGGAATGCCTCAGCATTCTTGGGCATTGGTGGACTTTTCACACATTTAAAGCATTTCATGCAAATTCAACAATTGTAATGTTTTCTGAATGCAGAAATGGATGCAGTCCTTGTTAAAGCGTAGAATCACCAATATGGACAAAATCAAAGAGTGACAGACCAAAACTTTGGGTAAAAACAGCACCCTCTAATGTTTAAATGAGGATGCTGCTGTAATCAAGACAATAGGATAACCCATTGTTGAACAAACAGCAACAAGACTGCCCCAAAGAGAAGCACTTATTCTTAAATGGACTCACAAATGCTTCTCTTTGTAGTCATCTAGGGAGTCTACCTCAAATGAAACAGAACTGAATACAAACCAGTTGGACACAGGGAATTCAGTCAGCAAACATTTACCCCAACTTGATAGCACTTTCTGCTTTGATTGAAAAGAAAGATGCTAGAATTAGAGTAGACATCAGCTGGTTTGCAAACAAGAAGGCAGGCAAATGAAAAAGTGTTTACAGAGGAGGATGCAAAATAGTGGCCAAATGCTGCCCCATCTTTATAGCATTTAAAAGTTAGAAGTTGGGATCAGAGGTGTATGTGTGCAAAGAAATTCATGAGAAGGGAAAACATAAGAAATAGAAAATAGCTGGAGCCTTGTCTGCAGTTCATTTCCTCATTAAAACTACCCCAAAGAGAAGCACTTATGAACACTGGAACAATCAATGCTCCCATTTGAAGTAATCTTAATGGGTTGAATACTGTGATTAAATGATCATTGCATGTAGAACTCAGCTTGGAGTCCCAGAAGGCAATTATCTCTTGAAGCACTGGTCACTTGAAACTACCCCAACAAATAGCACTTACCAAATACAACAGACAAGTCAGTGCCATTGTGAGGGTACCGATAGTGAAAGCTGAAAATCTTTTCCATTTTGAAGAGTATAACTCTTTAACATCAGAGGAGGTCATTTGAAGGCAGAGACACCGGGAGCATGCTGCCTTCAGTAAGGATGAGTTGATCTGAGCAGTTTGGTTTACAGCACCCATTATAAGCGAATCCATGCCCGTTTGGCTTTGCTGTGGTCGTTGGCACTCTGGAATTTTTGAAAGGCCATTAAGCTTTGATTGCTGTGTTAATATCTTTGGAATGCCTCAGCATTCTTGGGCATTGGTGGACTTTTCACACATTTAAAGCATTTCATGCAAATTCAACAATGGTAATGTTTCCTGAATGCAGAAATGGATGCAGTCCTTGTTAAAGCGTAGAATCACACTATGGACAAAATCAAAGAGTGCCAGACCAAAACTTTGGGTAAAACAGCACCCTCTAATGTTTAAATGAGGATGCTGCTGTAATCAAGACAATAGGATAACCCATTGTTGAACAAACAGCAACAACAAGACTGCCCCAAAGAGAAGCACTTATTCTTAAATGGATTCACAAATGCTTCTCTTTGTAGTCATCTAGGGAGTCTACCTCAAATGAAACAGAACTGAATACAAACCAGTTGGACACAGTGCATTCAGTCAGCAAACATTTACCCCAACTTGATAGCACTTTCTGCTTTGATTGAAAAGAAAGATGCTAGAGTTAGAGTAGACATCAGCTGGTTTGCACACAAGAAGGCAGGCAAATGAAAAAGTGTTTACAGAGGAGGATGCAAAATAGTGGCCAAATGCTGCCCCATCTTTATAGCATTTAAAAGTTACAAGTTGGGATCAGAGGTGTATGTGTGCAAAGAAATTCATGAGAAGGGAAGACATAAGAAATAGAAAATAGCTGGAGCCTTGCCTGCAGTTCATTTCCTCATTAAAACTACCCCAAAGAGAAGCACTTATGAACACTGGAACAATCAATGCTCCCATTTGAAGTAATCTTAATGGGTTGAATACTGTGATTAAATGATCATTGCATGTAGAACTCAGCTTGGAGTCCCAGAAGGCAATTATCTCTTGAAGCACTGGTCACTTGAAACTACCCCAACAAATAGCACTTACCAAATACAACAAACAAGTCAGTGCCATTATGAGGGTACCGATAGTGAAAGCTGAAAATCTTTTCCATATTAAAGATTATAACACCTTAGCAGTTTGGTTTACAGCACCCAAGGCAGAGACACCGGGAGCATGCTGCCTTCAGTAAGGATGAGCTGATCTGAGCAGTTTGGTTTACAGCACCCATTATAAGCGAGTCCATGCCCGTTTGGCTTTGCTGTGGTCGTTGGCACTCGGGTATTTTTGAAAGGCCATTAAGCTTTGATTGCTGTGTTAATATCTTTGGAATGCCTCAGCATTCTTGGGCATTGGTGGACTTTTCACACATTTAAAGCATTTCATGCAAATTCAACAATTGTAATGTTTTCTGAATGCAGAAATGGATGCAGTCCTTGTTAAAGCGTAGAATCACACTATGGACAAAATCAAAGAGTGCCAGACCAAAACTTTGGGTAAAACAGCACCCTCTAATGTTAAAATGAGGATGCTGCTGTAATCGAGCCAATAGGATAACCCATTGTTGAACAAAAACAGCAACAAGACTGCCCCAAAGAGAAGCACTTATTCTTAAATGGACTCACAAATGCTTCTCTTTGTAGTCATCTAGGGAGTCTACCTCAAATGAAACAGAACTGAATACAAACCAGTTGGACACAGTGCATTCAGTCAGCAAACATTTACCCCAACTTGATAGCACTTTCTGCTTTGATTGAAAAGAAAGATGCTAGAGTTAGAGTAGACATCAGCTGGTTTGCACACAAGAAGGCAGGCAAATGAAAAAGTGTTTACAGAGGAGGATGCAAAATAGTGGCCAAATGCTGCCCCCTCTTTTTAGCATTTAAAAGTTACAAGTGTGGATCATAGGTGTATGTGTGCAAAGAAATTCATGAGAAGGGAAGACATAAGAAATAGAAAATAGCTGGAGCCTTGCCTGCAGTTCATTTCCTCATTAAAACTACCCCAAAGAGAAGCACTTATGAACACTGGAACAATCAATGCTCCCATTTGAAGTAATCTTAATGGGTTGAATACTGTGATTAAATGATCATTGCATGTAGAACTCAGATTGGAGTCCCAGAAGGCAATTATCTCTTGAAGCACTGGTCACTTGAAACTACCCCAACAAATAGCACTTACCAAATACAACAGACAAGTCAGTGCCATTGTGAGGGTACCGATAGTGAAAGCTGAAAATCTTTTCCATTTTGAAGAGTATAACTCTTTAGCCTCGGAGGAGGTCATTTGCAGGCAGAGACACCGGGAGCATGCTGCCTTCAGTAAGGATGAGCTGATCTGAGCAGTTTGGTTTACAGCACCCATTATAAGCATCTCCATGCCCCCTTGGCTTTGCTGTGGTCGTTGGCACTCAGGTATTTTTGAAAGGCCATTAAGCTTTGATTGCTGTGTTAATATCTTTGGAATGCCTTAGCATTCTTGGGCATGGGTGGACTTTTCACACATTTAAAGCATTTCATGCAAATTCAACAATTGTAATGTTTTCTGAATGCAGAAATGGATGCAGTCCTTGTTAAAGCGTAGAATCACACATGTGGACAAAATCAAAGAGTGCCAGACCAAAACTTTGGGTAAAACAGCACCCTCTAATGTTTAGATGAGGATGCTGCTGTAATCAAGGCAATAGGATAACCCATTTATGAAGAAACACCAACAAGACTGCCCCAAAGAGAAGCACTTATTCTTAAATGGAATCACAAATGCTTCTCTTTGTAGTCATCTAGGGAGTCTACCTCAAATGATCAGAACTGAATACAAACCAGTTGGACACAGGGAATTCAGTCAGCAAACATTTACCCCAACTTGATAGCACTTTCTGCTTTGATTGAATAGAAAGATGCTAGAGTTAGAGTAGACATCAGTTGGTTTGCACTCAAGAAGGCAAGGAAATGAAAAAGTGGTTACAGCGGAGGATGCAAAATAGTGGCAAAATGCTGCCCCATCCTTTTAGCATATAAAGTTAGAAGTTGGGATCAGAGGTGTATGTGTGCAAAAAGCTTCATGAGAAGGGAAAACATAAGAAATAGAAAATAGCTGGAGCCTTGTCTGCAGTTCATTTCCTCATTAAAACTACCCCAAAGAGAAGCACTTATGAACATAGGACCAATCAATGCTCCCATTTGAAGTAATCTTAATGGGTTGAATACTGTGATTAAATGATCTTTGCATGTAGAACTCAGCTTGGAGTCCCAGAAGGCAATTATCTCTTGAAGCACTGCTCACATGAAACTACCCCAACAAATAGCACTTATCAAATACAACAGACAAGTCAGTGCCATTGTGAGGGTACCGATAGTGAAAGCTGATAATCTTTTCCATTTTGAAGAGTATAACTCTTTAACATCAGAGGAGGTCATTTGAAGGCAGAGACATCTGGAGCATGCTGCCGACAGTAAGGATGAGTTGATCTGAGCAGTTTGGTTTACAGCACCCATTATAAGCGAGTCCATGCCCGTCTGGCTTTGCTGTGGTCGTTGGCACTCTGGAATTTTTGAAAGGCCATTAAGCTTTGATTGCTGTGTTAATATCTTTGGAATGCCTCAGCATTCTTGGGCATTGATGGACTTTTCACACATTTAAAGCATTTCATGCAAATTCAACAATTGTAATGTTTTCTGAATGCAGAAATGGATGCAGTCCTTGTTAAAGCGTAGAATCACACTATGGACAAAATCAAAGAGTGCCAGACCAAAACTTTGGGTAAAACAGCACCCTCTAATGTTTAAATGAGGATGCTGCTGTAATCGAGAACAATAGGATAACCCATTGTTGAACAAACAGCAACAAGACTGCCCCAAAGAGAAGCACTTATTCTTAAATGGATTCACAAATGCTTCTCTTTGTAGTCATCTAGGGTGTCTACCTCAAATCAAACAGAACTGAATACAAACCAGTTGGACACAGTGCATTCAGTCAGCAAACATTTACCCCAACTTGATAGCACTTTCTGCTTTGATTGAAAAGAAAGATGCTAGAGTTAGAGTAGACATCAGCTGGTTTGCACACAAGAAGGCAGGTAAATGAAAAAGTGTTTACAGAGAAGGAGGATGCAAAATAGTGGCCAAATGCTGCCCCATCTTTTTAGCATTTAAAAGTTACAAGTTGGGATCAGAGGTGTATGTGTGCAAAAGAAATTCATGAGAAGGAAAGACATAAGAAATAGAAAATAGCTGGAGCCTTGCCTGCAGTTCATTTCCTCATTAAAACTACCCCAAAGAGAAGCACTTATGAACACTGGAACAATCAATGCTCCCATTTGAAGTAATCTTAATGGGTTGAATACTGTGATTAAATGATCATTGCATGTAGAACTCAGCTTGAAGTCCCAGAAGGCAATTATCTCTTGAAGCACTGGTCACCTGAAACTACCCCAACAAATAGCACTTACCAAATACAACAGACAAGTCAGTGCCATTGTGAGGGTACCAATAGTGAAAGCTGATAATCTTTTCCATTTTGAAGAGTATAACTCTTTAAAACATCAGAGGAGGACATTTGAAGGCAGAGACACCGGGAGCATGCTGCCTTCAGTAAGGATGAGCTGATCTGAGCAGTTTGGTTTACAGCACCCATTATAAGCGAGTCCATGCCCCGTTTGGCTTTGCTGTGGTCGTTGGTACTCGGGTATTTTTGAAAGGCCATTAAGCTTTGATTGCTGTGTTAATATCTTTGGAATGCCTCAGCATTCTTGGGCATTGATGGACTTTTCACACATTTAAAGCATTTCATGCAAATTCAACAATGGTAATGTTTCCTGAATGCAGAAATGGATGCAGTCCTTGTTAAAGCGTAGAATCACACTATGGACAAAATCAAAGATTGCCAGACCAAAACTTTGGTTAAAACAGCACCCTCTAATGTTTAAATGAGGATGCTGCTGTAATCGAGACAATAGGATAACCCATTGTTGAACAAACAGCAACAAGACTGCCCCAAAGAGAAGCACTTATTCTTAAATGGATTCACAAATGCTTCTCTTTGTAGTCATCTAGGGAGTCTACCTCAAATGAAACAGAACTGAATACAAACCAGTTGGACACAGTGCATTCAGTCAGCAAACATTTACCCCCAACTTGATAGCACTTTCTGCTTTGATTGAAAAGAAAGATGCTAGAGTTAGAGTAGACATCAGCTGGTTTGCACACAAGAAGGCAGGTAAATGAAAAAGTGTTTACAGAGGAGGATGCAAAATAGTGGCCAAATGCTGCCCCATCTTTTTAGCATTTAAAAGTTACAAGTTGGGATCAGAGGTGTATGTGTGCAAAGAAATTCATGAGAAGGGAAGACATAAGAAATAGAAAAAAGCTGGAGCCTTGCCTGCATTTCATTTCCTCATTAAAACTACCCCAAAGAGAAGCACTTATGAACACTGGAACAATCAATGCTCCCATTTGAAGTAATCTTAATGGTTTGAATACTGTGATTAAATGATCATTGCATGTAGAACTCAGCTTGAAGTCCCAGAAGGCAATTATCTCTTGAAGCACTGGTCACTTGAAACTACCCCAACAAATAGCACTTACCAAATACAACAGACAAGTCCAGTGCCATTGTGAGGGTACCGATAGTGAAAAGCTGAAAATCTTTTCCATTTTGAAGAGTCATAACTCTTTAGCCTCGGAGGAGGTCATTTGCAGGCAGAGACACCGGGAGCATGCTGCCTTCAGTAAGGATGAGCTGATCTGAGCAGTTTGGTTTACAGCACCCATGTCTCCATGTCCATGCCCCTTTGGCTTTGCTGTGGTCGTGGCACTCAGGTATATTTTGAAAGGCCATTAAGCTTTGATTGCTGTGTTAATATCTTTGGAATGCCTCAGCATTCTGGGCATTGGTGGACTTTCACACATTTGAAGCCATTTCATGCAAATTCACAATTGTAATGTTTTCTGAATGCAGAAATGGATGAAAGTCCTTGTTAAAGCGTAGAATCACACCTATGGACAACATCAAGAGTGCCAGACCAAAAACTTTGGGTAAAACAGCACCCTCTAATGTTTAAATGAGGATGCTGCTGTAATCAAGACAATAGGATAACCCATTGTTGAACAACGCACCAACAAGACTGCCCCAAAGAGAAGCACTTATTCTTAAAATGGAATCACAAATGCTTCTCTTTGTAGTCATCTAGGGAGTCTACCTCAAATGAAACAGAACTGAATACAAACCAGTTGGACACAGTGTTCAGTCAGCAAACATTTACCCCAACTTGATAGCACTTTCTGCTTTGATTGAAAAGAAAGATGCTAGTGTTAGAGTAGACATCAGCTGGTTTGCCCACAAGAAGGAAGGTAAATGAAAAAGTGGTTACCGAGGAGGATGCAAAATAGTGGCCAAAATGCTGCCCCCATCTTTTTTAGCATTTAAAAGTTACAAGTTTGGGATCAGAGGTGTATGTGTGCAAAAAAAGTCATGAGAGGGGGAAGACATAAGAAATAGAAAATAGCTGGAGCCTTGCCTGCAGTTCATTTCCTCATTAAAACTACCCCAAAGAGAAGCACTTAAACACTGGAACAATTCAATGCTCCCATTTGAAGTAATTTTAATGGGTTGAATACTGTGATTAAATGATCATTGCATGTAGAACTCAGCTTGGAGTCCCAGAAGGCAATTATCTCTTGAAGCACTGGTCACTTGAAACTACCCCAACAAATAGCACTTACACTTACCAAAATAGAACAGACAAGTCAGTGCCATTGTGAGGGTACCGAAAGTTGAAAAGCTGAAAATCTTTTCCATTTTGAAGAGTATAACTCTTTAGCCTCGGGAGGAGGTCATTTGCAGGCAGAGACACCGGGAGCATGCTGCCTTCAGTAAGGATGAGTTGATCTGAGCAGTTTGGTTTACAGCACCATTATAAGCAGCGAGTCCATGTCCCAGGATTCTGCTTTGCTGTGATCCCGTTGGCAACTCTGGGATATTTGAAAGGCCATTCAGCTATTGATTGCTGTGTTAAGCCATATCTTTGTAGAATGCCTCTGCATATCTTGGGCATTGGTGGACTTTTCACACATTTAAAGCGATTTCATGCAAATTCAACAATTGTAATGTTTCCTAATGCAGAAAGGATGATGCACTTCCTACCTTCGCGTGTAAAGCGTAGATCACACTATGGACAAATCACCAGAGTGCCAGACCAGCAACTTTGGGTAAAACAGCACTCTCTAATGTTTAAATGAGGATGCTGCTGTAATCATAGACAATAGGATAACCCATTGTTGAACAAACAGCACAAAGACTTGCCCCAAAGATAGAAAGCACTTATAAATCTTAATGGACTCACAAATGCTTCTCTTGGTAGTCATCTAGGGAGTCTACCCTCAATGAGACAGAACCTGAATACAAACCCGTGGACACAGTGCATTCAGTCCCAGCAAACATTTACCCCAACTTGATAGCACTTTCTTCTTTGATTGAAAAGAAAGATTGCTCGAGTTAGAAGTAGACATCAGCTGGTTTGGCACACAAGAAGTCAGGTACAATGAAAAAGTGTTTACAGAGGAGGATCGCAAAATAGTGTCCAAATGCTGCCCGCCCCAGCTTATAAGCATGTTAAAAGTTTACAAGATTGGTATCAGAGGTGTATGTGTGCAAAGAAATTCATGAGAAGGGACAAAACTAAGAAATAGAAAAAAGCCTGGAGCCCTTGCCTGCAGTTCATTTCCTCATTAAAACTACCCCCAAGAGAAGCAGCTTATGAACACTGGAACAATCAATGCTCCCATTTGAAGTAACTCTTAATGGGTTGAATACTGTGATTACAATTGATCATTTGCATGTATAACTCAGATTGGAGTCCTCAGAAGGCAATTATCTCTGTGAGCACTGGTCACCTTGAACTACCCCAACAAATAGCACTAACCAATACAACACAAGTCAGTGCCATTGTGAGGGTCCGATGTGAAAGCTGAAAATCTTTTCCATTTTGAAGATATAACTACTTTCAGATCAGGAGGTCATTTGCAGGCAGAGACACCGATGTCATGCTGCCCTTCAGTAAGGATGAGCTGCTCTGAGCAGTTTTGGTTTACAGCACGCCATTATAAGCATGTCCCTGCCCCCTTGGCTTTGCTGTGGTCGTTGGCACTCATGTATTTTTGAAAGGCCATTAAGCTTTGATTGCTGTGTTAACATATCTTGGACAATGCCTTAGCATTCTGTGCATGGGATGGACTTTTCACCATCATTTCAAAGCATTTCATGCAAATTCAACAATTGTAATGTTTTTTCCTGAATGGCAGAAATGGATGCAGTCCTGTGTTAAAGCTTATAATCACCATGTGGACAAAATCAAAGAGTGCCAGGACCAAAACTTTTGGTTAAAACAGCACCCTCTAATGTGTAGATGAGGAATGCTGCTGTATCAAAGGCAATAGGATCACCCATTGTATTTGAAGAAACAACCAACCAGACTGCCCCAAAAGAGAAGCACCTTATTCTTAAATGGAATCACAAATGCTTCTCCATTTGGTAGCATCTAGGGAGTCCTACCTCAAATGATCATAACTGAATACAAACCAGTTTGGACACAGGGTAATTCAAGTCAGCAAACACATTTACCCCAACTTGTATAGCACTTTCCTGCTTTGATTGAATAGAACGATGCTAGAGTTAGAGTAACGACTCAGCTGGTTTGCACTCAATAATCAGGTAAAATGAAAGTGGTTACAGAGGAGGATGCAAAATAGTGGCAACATGCTGCCCCATCGTTAAGCATTTAAAGTTACAAGTTGGGAACATAGGTGTATGTTGCAAAGAAATTCCAGGATAAGGGAAGAACATAGCAACGAAAAAAGCTGGAGCCTTGCCTGCAGTATCATTGCCCTCTTTAAACTACCCCAAGAGAAGCACTTATGAACCTGTACAATCAATGCTCCCATTTTGAAGTAATCTACTGGGTTGAATACTGTGATTAAATGATCATTGCAATGTATAACTCGCTTTGAGTCCCAGAATGCAAGGATCTCTTGAAGCACTGGTCACTTGAAACTACCCCAACAATAGCACTTACCAATACAACAGCACAATTCAGTGCCTCTTGTGGGGTACCGATAGTGAAAAGCTGAAAATCTTATGTCCCCATTTGAAGAGTAAACTCTTAACCGTCGAGGAGGTCATTTGCAGGCAGAGCAGGACCTGGGAGCATGCTGCCTTCAGTAAGGATGAGCTGATCTGAGCAGTTTGGTTACCAGCACCCATTATACCATGTCCATTCCCCCTTGGCTCTGCTGTGGTCGTTGGCACTCAGGTATTTTTGAAAGGCCATTAAGCTTTGATTGCTGTGTTAATATTCTTTGGAATGCCTTAGCATCAATGGGCATGGGTGGACCTTTTTCACACATTTAAAGCATTTCATGCAAATTCAACAAGTGACATGTGTTCCTGAATGCAGAACATGGATGCAGTCCTTTTAAAAAGCTAGAATCCCATCACATGTGGACAACATAAAGAGTGCCAAACCAAAACTTTGGGTAAAACAGCACCCCTCTAATGTTTAGATGAGGATGCTGCTGTAATCAAAGGCAACAGGATAACCAATTTATGAAGGAAACACCAAACAAGGTACTGCCCCAACGAGAATCACTTTCATTCTTAAATGGAATCACAAATTGCTTTCTATTTTGTAGTCATCTAGGAGTCTACCTCAAATGATCAGAACTGATCAAACAGTGACACAGAGGGAATTCAGTCGCAAACATTTACCCCAACTTTGATAGCACTTTCTGCTTTGATGAAAGAAGATGCTAGAGTTAGAGTAGACATCAGCTGGTTTGCACACAAGAAGGCAGGCAAGAAAAGTGTTTACAGAGGAGGATGCAAATAGTGGCCAAAATGCTGCCCCATCTTTATAGCCTTTAAAAGTTACAAGTTGGGATCATAGGGTTATTTGTGCAAAGAAATTCATGAGACGGGAAACATAGAAATAAAAAAAGCTGGAGCCTTGCCTGCAGTTCATTTCCTCATTAAACTACCAAAGAGACGCACTTCACTGAACACTGGAAGAATCAATGCGCCTTTGAGTACTTCATGGGTTTGAATACTGTGATTAAATGATCACTTGCATGTAGAACTCAATTGGAGTCCCAACGCAGTATCTCTGATCACTGGGTCACTTTGACACGTACCCCAACAGACAAAACACAACAAAAACAAACAAATACACGCAAATACAGCCAGAAACACCCTGCCATCATTAAGGATGAGCTGATCTGAGCAGTTCTGAGCCAGTATATGTTTTACATGAACACCATTATCAGCGAGTCCATAGCCGCGTGTGGCTTTGCGTGGTGGTCTGTGCAACTGCGGGTATTTTTGAAAGGCATTAAAGCTTTGCGATTGCTGTGTTAATATCTTTTGGAATGCCATCAGCATTCTTGGCATATGATGGACTTTTCAGCACATTTAAAGCATTTTCATCATGCAATATTCAACAATGGTAATTTTCCCCTGAATGCAGAAATGGGATGCAAGGTCCTTGTTAAAGCGTAAGAACACACTAGTGGACCACAATGCAAATAGTGCCAGAGACACTAACTGTTGGGTAAAACAGCACACTCGTAACTGTTTTCAAATGGAGGATGCTGCTGTAATCGAGAAAATAGAATAACCCATTGTTTGAACAAACAGCAACAAACCCGTCCCCAAAGAGAAGCACTTATTCTAACATGGAATCTCAACAAATGCTTCTCTATATGTAGTCATCTTAGGTAGTCTAGCCCAAATTAATCAAACTTAAATACCAACGCCAGTTGGCCACAGTGCATTCAGATCAGCAAAAACTTTACCACCAACTTGAGAGCACTTATCTGCTTTGATTGAAAAGAAAGAATGCTAGAGTTAGATGTAGACATCAAGACTGGTTTGCACACAATAAGGCAGGCAAATGAAAAAAGTGTTATACAGAGGAGATGCAAAATCGTGGGGCAAATGCTGCCAGAACCGATCCTTATAGCAGTTAACATGTGACCAGTTGGGGCATCAGAGGTGTATGTGTGCAAAGAAATTCACGAGAAGGGACGACCTAAGACATGAGAAATAGCTGTGACGCCTGTGCCCTCAGTTTCATTTCCTTCCTCATTATCGAACTACCCCGCCACAGAGAAGCACTTATGAACACTGGAACCATGCAAATGGCTCCCATTTGAAGAAGTAATCTTAATGGGTTGAATTACTGTGATTCTAAATGATCATTGCATGTTAGAACCTCAGCTTGGAAGTCCCAGAAGCAATTATCTCTTGACAGGCACAGGTCACTTTGAAAACTACCAGCCACAATAACACTTACCAAATACAACAGACAAGTCAGTGACCATTGATGAGGGTACCAGATAAGGTGAAAAGCAGAAAATCTTTTTTCCATTTTGCGAAGAGATAGAACTCTTTAGCCTCAGAGGAGGTCATTTGCAAGGCAGAGTGACAGCACCGGAGCAGGCTTGCTTCCAGTAAGGATGAGCTGCCTCTGATCAGTTTGGTCTTACCAGCACCGCATTATAAGCGTCTCCATTGCCCCCTGTTGGCTTTTCTGTGGGTCCGTTGTCTACGTCTGCGATCTTCTGTGAAATGACGTGCCTTAAGCTTTCGACGACATATGCTCGCTTACAGATCTTGTGGAATGCCTTCACAGTCCTTGGGGCATTGGTGGCATCTGTTTCATTCAGACATTTAAAGCATTTCAATGCAACAATTCAACAATTGTAATGCGTTGTTCTGAATGCAGCATGGATGCAGTCCCTTGTTAAAGCGAGAGAATCGGACCATTGTCACAATTCATCAAGAGTGCCAGACCAACACTTCTTGGCGTAAACAGCACCCTCTACTGTAGAATCAGGATCTGCTTTAATCCAGGTTTGCCATAGGATAACCCATTTATGAAGAAACACCAACAAGACGGCCCCAAAGAGAAGCACTAATTCTTAAATGGAATCAACAAATGCTTTCTATTTGTAGTCATCCTAGGGTGTCTACCTCAAAATGATTCAAGAACTGAATACCAACCAGTTGGAACACCGTGAATTCAGTCAGCCAAACATTTAACCCCAAACTTGATAGCACTTTCTCTGCTTTGATTTGAATAGAAAGATGCTAGAGTTAGAGACGACATCAGTTGGTTTTCACTGCAATCAAGGCAAGTGAAATGCAAAAAGTGGTTAAAGAGAGGAAATGCAAAATAGTTTGCCCAAATTGCTGCCGCCATCCTTTTAAGCCTTTAAAAGTTAGAGTTGGGTACATCAGAGGTGTAGGTGTTCAGAAAAGATTCATGAAAGGGAAGACATAAGAAATAGAAAATAGCTGGAGCATTGTCTGCAGTTTTTCATTTTCCTTCATTACAACTAACCCCAAAGAGAATCACTTATGAGCAAAGGACCAATCATGCTCACATTTGAAGTAATGCTTAATGGTTGAAATACTGTGATTAAATGACTTTTGCCATGTACGAACTCAGCTTTGTAGTCCCAGAAGCAATTATCTTCTTGAGGCACTGGTCCACGCTGAAGCGCGTACCCTAACAAATAGCACTTATCAAATACAACAGACAAGTCCCATGCCATTGTGAGGGGACCGAGAGTGGAAAGCTGATAATCTGGTTCCATTTTGAAGAGTATAACTCTTTAACATCATCAGGAGGTTCATTTTGAAAGGCAGAGTACATGCGGGAGCTAGCTGCCGACATTAATGGATGAGTTGATCTGATCAGTTTGGTTGGTTTTCGCACCCTTTAGCAGCTCGTCCATGCCCGTTTTGCTTTTGCTGTGGTGCATTGCACCTCGAGAGGATTTTTGAAATGCCATTAGGCTTTGATTGCGAGTGTTTTAATAGTCGTTGGAAGGCCTCAGCATTCCTGGGGCATTGATGGACTTTTCACAACACTTTAAAGCAATTTCATGCAAATATCAACAATGAGTAATGTTTCCCTTAATTCAGAAATGGAGCGCAGTCCTTGTATTAAAGCGTAGAATCAGCGCATGATTCTATCGACACAACACAAGAGTGCCTAGACACAGGCTCAGGCGAAGCCATGTGTGAGCGTAAACTCAGCAACCTCTCTAACTGTGTTAAATAGAGGGATGCTGTGTGGTATAGCGAGGACAATAGGATAACCCTTGTATGGCCGAATCACAGCCAACAAGACGGCCCCAAAGGTACGAATGCACTAATTCATTTAAAGGAATCCACAAATGCTTCTCGGTGGTGGATCATTCGTAAGTCGAGTCATACCATCAATATGACAACCAGAATCTGAAATACAGAACCAGTTGGCCACATGCATTCCAGTCAGCAAACATTTCCCCGCAACTATATAGCACTTTCTGGCTTATGATTGGAAAAAGATGCTAGAGTTAAAGTAGACATCAGCTGGTTTGCACACAAGAAGGCAGGCAAATTGACAAAAGTGGTATAGCAGGAGCATGATGCAAAATAGTGGCCAAGATGCGGTGCCTCACATCTTTATATAGCTTTAAAAAGTTACAAGTTTGGATCAGGAGGTATACTTGTCCAAAGAAAATCATCATAATTAAAAACACAACAAATAGAAAATAGCTGGAGCCTTGCCTGCAGTTCATTTCCTCATTAAAACTACCCCAAAGAGAAGCACTTATGAACATAAGATCAATCAATGCTCCCATTTGAAGTACTCTTATGGGTGGATTACTGTGTTAAATGAGTCATTGCATGTCAGAACTCAGTTTGGAGTCCAGATGCAAATTATCTCTTGAAGCACTGGTCACTGGAAATACCACAACAAATAGCCTTACCCAAATAAACAGACAAGCAGTGCCATTGTGAGGGTACCGATAGTGAAAGCTGAAAATCTTTCCCCCTTTTTTTGGACGAAGAGTATACCTCTTTAGCCTCGGAGGAGGTCATTTGCAGGCAGAGACACCGGGAGCATGCTGCCTTTCAGTAAGGAGAGCTGATCTGAAGCAGTTGTTTACAGCACCCATTATAAGCATGTCATGCCCCTTGGCTTTGCTGGGGTCGTTGGCACTCAGGTTATTTTTGAAAGGCATAAGCTTGGGATTGCTGGGTAATATTTGGAATGCTTAGCATTCTTGGGCCTGGGTGGGTGATTTGCACCACATTTAAGCATTCATGCAAATTCAAACAATTGTAATGTTTTTCTGAATGCAGAGAAATGATGCCGTCCTTGTTAAGCGGAGACGTAGAATCAGCATTGTGGACAAACATCAAGGTGCCAGACCAAAAAATTTGGGTAAAACAGGCACCCTCTACTGTTTCGATGAGGATGCTGCTGTAATAAGGCAATAGGATAACCCATTTATGAAGAAACACCCAGATAACACCAACAAGAATGCCCCAAAGAGAAGCACTTATTCTTAAATGGAATCACAAATGCTTTTATTTGTAGACATCTAGGGAGTCTACCTCAAATGATCAGAACTGAATACAAACCAGCTGGACACAGGGAATTCAGTCAGCAAACATTTACCCCAACTTGATAGACTTTATTATGCTTTGATTGAATAGAAGATGCTCGCGTTAGAGTAGACATCAAGACTGGTTGTTGAACGTCAAGGAAGGCAAGGGAAATGAAAAAAAATAAAAATGGTTACAGAGGTGGGGATGCAAATAGTGGCCAAATGCGCCCCATCTTTTTAGCATTTAAAAGTTACAGTGGGACCAGAGGTGTATGTGTGCAAAGAATTCATGAGAAGGGAAGACATAGAAATAGAAAATAGCTGGAGCCTTGC
Organism: Cyprinus carpio; assembly: GCF_018340385.1. Lineage (NCBI taxonomy): Eukaryota > Metazoa > Chordata > Actinopteri > Cypriniformes > Cyprinidae > Cyprinus > Cyprinus carpio. The sequence goes on along the minus strand of NW_024873558.1, from coordinate 2,311 downwards.
CTGCAGTCATGTCTCATTAAAATACCCAAAGAGAAAGCACTTATGAACACTGGAACAATCAATGTCCCATTTGAGTAACTTAATGGGTTGATACTGTGATTAAATGATCTCATTGCGTAGAAACTCACGCTTGGGCGTCCCAGAAGGCAATCTCTTGAAGCACTGGTCACTTGAACTACCCCAACAAATAGCACTTACAAATCAACCGGAAAGTCCGAGTGCCATTGTTGAGGTTTACCGATAGTGAAAGCTGAAAATCTTTTCACTTTTGAAGAGTATAAATCTTTAACATCAGAGGAGGTCATTTGCAGGCAGAGACACCGGGAGCATTGTGCCTTCAGTAAGGAAGAAGCTGATCTGAGCGTTTGGTTGACAGGCACCAATTATAAAGCAGGTCCCTGCCCCCTTGGCTTTTTGCTGTGGTCGGGCACTCAGGTATTTGAAAGGCCATTAAGCTTTTGATTGCTGGTTATATCTTTGGCATGCCTAGCATTCTTGGGCGATGGGTGGACTTTTCACACATTTAAAGCATTCATGCAAATTCAACCATGTAATGTTTTCTGAATGCAGAAATGGGATGCAGTCCTTGTTAGTAAAGCGTGTAGAATCACCTGGTGGACAACATCAAAGAGTGCCAGACCAAAAAATTTGGGTTAAAACAAGCACTCTCAATGTTTAGATGAGGGATGCTGCTGTAATCAAGGCAATAGGATAACCCATTTAGAAGAAGAAGAAACACCAACACGATCGCCCCAACGAGACGCACTTATTCTTCGCTGGAATCACAAATGCTTTTTTGTAGACATTAGGGAGTCTACCTCAAATGATCAGAACTGAATACAAACCAGCTGGACACAGGGATTCAGTCAGCAAACATTTACACCAACTTGATAGTTCTTTCTGATTGACTGACCAGAAAGATGCTAGAGTTAGAGTAGACATCAGGCTGGTTGCCCACACGAAGGCAGGTAATGAAAACGTGTTTACAGAGGAGATGCAAAACACGTTTGCCAACTGCTTGCCCCCATCTTTTTCTAGATTTAAAAGTTTTACAAGTTGGGATCCGAGGTGTATGTGTGCAAAGCAATTCATGGAAGGGAAGACATAGAAATAGAAAATAGCTGGAGCATTGCCTGAAGTTCATTTCCTTCATTAAAACACCCCAAAGAGAAGACTTATGAACACTGGAAACAAATCAAATGCTAACCATGTGAAGTATCTTAAGGGTTGAATACTGTGATTAAAGATCATTGCATGTAGAACTCAGCTGGAGTACCAGAAGGCAATATCTCTTGAAGCACGGGTCACTTGGAAACTACCCTAACAAATAGCAACTTACCAAATACAACAAAAAACAGTCAGTTGCCATTGTGAGGGGGTACGATAGTGAAAGCTGAAAATCTTTTCCTTTTGAAGAGTTAACTCTTTAGCCTTCGGAGGAGGTCATTGCAGGGCAGAGACACCGGGAGCATGACTGCCTCAGTCAGGATGAGGTGATCTGAGCAGTTTGGTGTACGGTTAGCACCCATATTAGCGTCTCCCGCCCTTTGGCTTTGCTGTGGTCGTGTCACTCTGGTTATTTTGAAAGGCAATTCAGCTTTGATTGCTGTGTAATATCTTTGGAATGCTCAGCATTCTTGGATGGTGACTTTCACACATTTTAAGCATTTCATTGCAATCAACAAATTGTATTGTTTTCTGAATGCAGAAAGGATGGTGAGTATGTGTTAAAGCGTAGAATCACACTAGGACAAAAATCAAAGAGTGCCAGACCAAAACTTTGGGTTAAAAAACAGCACCTCTAATGTTTCAAAATGAGGATGCTGCTGTAACGAGACAATAGGAAACCATGGTGAACAAACACCAACAAGACTGCCCCAAAGAGAGCCACTTATCTTAAATGGATGCACAAATGCTTTCTTGTAGTCACTAGGGAGTCTACCTCAATGAAAACAGCAAGAACTGATACAAACAGTTGGACACTTCGTCAGCAAACACATTACCCAAAACTTGGAAGCACTTTCTGCTTGGATTGAAAAGAAAGCTGCTAGTGTAGAGTAGACATCAGATGTTTGCACCCAAGGAAGCGGTAAATGAAAAAGGTTTACAGAGGAGGATGGCAACATAGTGGGGGGGGCCAAAAATGCTGCCCCATCTTTTTAGCATTTAAAAGTTACAAGTTGGGATCAGAGGTGTATGTGTGCAAAGAAATTCAATGAGAAGGGAAGACATAAGAAATAGAAAATAGCTGGAGCCTTGCCTGCAGTTCATTACTCAATTAAAAACTACCCAAAGAGGAAGCACTTATGAA
>NW_024873557.1:0-26900 GCF_018340385.1 Cyprinus carpio | reverse complement strand
ACAGTGATGCCTGAAAGTCCAGGCATTGACTGACCACACTTATAGGATAAAATAATGTTACACAAGGCAATACAGTTTCACAGTGAAGATCCCTTAGCCCCTTGCCCCATTCTCAAGAAGGACACTAATCTCTTTATTGTACACTGTTAAATTCTACACCCTTCCATTTTTGGAGATGCACATAATGGATCAAATTCTGATGACCATGATGAAGCTGAAGTTGAATTTATTTCAAGGAGATCTTGCTGAATGCTTTGAGAAGGAGCACATGAAATTTAGAATGGTGTAGTAATTTTGGAGACATTGTGTAGTTGTTTGGAATTATTCAGTAAATATACTGTTTTTACACAATTTTTTTTTAAATATCTTATATTACTTCTTTCTCCTTATATATGCACACACACAATTAAAAAATGTCAAGGTGCAGTTTTAGACCCCCCCCCCCCACTGAAAATAATGACACTTTAGCAATGCTAGGTAAATAATGGGCAATTTGTCATTTTTTTCAAAATTCATGGAACAAAAGGAAAACATTATGAATATTACTGTAAAACGAATAATTGCAATCCAAAATAAAAAGTTATATAAATAAATATATAAAAAGTACACATTTATTTTAGTTACAACTTCTATTTTAGATGCAATTCTGCATTATACAGTAATCAGTTTACGGATAAGGGTAAAAAAAACAATAAGTTTTCCTACTTTAAAACATTAAGTGATTTTACAGATGAAAGTGAAAAAGGAGACAATCATTTACCAGTTACCTAAATCCTCAATGCAATCACATAATTTAGGGGCAGCTGTGGCTTAAGAGTTGGACTTGTAACCTGAAGGTCGGAGGTTTGAGTCTCAGTGCCAGCAGGAGTTGTAGGTGGGTGGGGAGTTAATGAACAGCACTCTCTTCCACCCTCAATACCCATGGCTGAAGTGCCCTTGAGCAAAGGCACTGAACCCCCAGTTGCTCCCTGGGTGCTGGATATATAGCTGCCCACTGCTCCGGGTGTGTGTTCATGGTGTGTTCACTTCTCACTGCTGTGTGTGTGCACTTGGATGAGTTAAATGCAGAGCACCAATTCCGAGTATGTTTTTTTTTAAACTACAGGGATTCACGTCTGCTGTTAAAAACATGAATTCGCTTTCTGTTTCATGTACCAGCACGTGGGCAGACTTTTCCGCTGTGGCAGTGTAATGTTACTGATAAATGCCTCAGTGTTTTATAATTCGCCTCGAAGACCTGTCTACTCCAAGCACCAAAACAAAATATTTAAAAAGTTTTTTGCAGGCCACTTCTTCATTTCATCCTCCATCTATGTCATACAAACCGCGTTGTGGTAAATATTTACCATCACATTGTTTAATTAGTGTTCTGTGTGTGGGGCCACCATATCACTCATAAGCTTCTTACCTACCGGCTAGTGAAACGGAAGTTTAACACATTATAAGTACGTCATTGTACCTACTTCTGCATTGCAAAATAAGGTGGATATAATTTATATAATATATATATATTATATATATATATAAATATATATATATATATATATATATATATATATATATTTATTCAAATATTTTATATATAAAAAAACACCACTGGCGGTTGTTGGTCCATTACCACCGCGGGTGGTAAAAATCTGCCACCGTCATAGCCCTATTTCACACTGTCTTTCTGAGATTAAGTTGTGGATGTCTAAAAATGTATTGTGTTTGAATCGAGAGGCAACCTACCTCTCTCTCTGGAAGCCTAAACGCAAGTGACTAAAACTGCAATTCATCGACTGGCCGCTAGAGGCCGGCTCCAAAAGGGACTCAGTCCCGTAGACTCCTCATGTTAAAATGCCCAACTTTACAGCAGAATTTTTTTTAACAGTCTGGTACAAAAAGTGGTTTTGGTCTACATAGCTAATTTTGCCCTTCATGACAACTGTGAGGGGGTGAATTTTTTTTAGAACCCATCCGTCTAAATTATATTAAGCCTTAAAGTTTTGTATAATTAAGGCCGTGGCAACTTGAGTGACAGGTGGATTGCTGCTACTGTCACCACGGCTTTTTTTTGGGGGGGGGGCGGGGGGCGGGGGCCGCATCCCGTGTGAAAGGGCCTTATGGGTGCTTTCACACTTGGTTCGCTTGCCAGGTCCGAACTTGACAGCATTCACATCATTCAAACAAACCGAACTCTGATGTTAATCGAACCCGGGTGCGCACCAAATGTGCTAGTGTGAAAGCACCCTATCTTGCAACATGGAAGCAAATATGATTACGTACTTCCTTACAATGTGTTAAACATCCGTTTTGCTAGCACGGTATAAGGAGCGTGATGTGGTGGGAGCACACACAGAACACAAAACCCATTAAACACCATGATGGAAAATATTTACTACACCCGTGGTGTATAACACAGTGGGAGGATGAAATGAAGAAGTGACCCTGCCATAAGACTTTTTTGTGAGAAGAGTACTACTCTGATTAGGACCCTAAAGTTCCCAATCTGGGTTGTGCACTGTTCTCAGCAAATTATTTATTTTAATTGCTATTAATATGAAAACACTTTAAATAATTAAACTTGAAATTATTTTGATTGAAAGTCCTATGAACAAATATTAAAGACATACATACTCTTTCATTTTGCTGTCGTTCCATAACATGCTCAGACTCATAGATGGAGTGTTTGGAACAGACATGAAAAGCAGAAAACTTTCTGTTTGCTGTTATGCCTCTGCTTCTTTTTCTCGGTGGCAATGTAGCTAAACCACATTTGAAGAACTCCCTCTGTAAAAACAATATGAGAACCTCAAGGTAAGTTAACCCTTTTAAACCGGCTGTGGATGTGCTCCGGTTGAATTGTAAACAGTGGCATCATGTATATAGCTTATCAATTTGAGCCTAAATGAGACTCTGAAAATATTATTGAAGAGGATTGGGCAGGACCTGTGCCAGCACGGCTCTTAATAGTATGTTTGTTGTTGTCTCATACTTTTAGATACACTGTTTTTTGTAAATGCTACTGCTTCTGTTAGCTTCTAATATACGATTTTATTTTGATTAAGCGTTAAACAGTACGGAAACTCAGGGGTCCATGTATAACGCGCTCTCATAGCTATGTGAAATTAAGTGGGTAATTGGAACAGTTTGTTGGAGCTGATCTGACAATCTGAATGAGAGAGAGATGCAGAGTGTGTGTGCAGAGCAGGTGACGCAATGAACAGTATTAAGAGCCAATGCTTAAGAACATTGATTTTGAAACTTGTGAATACATTGGAATCATTAGAAGACAGAATCGCAATTCATATATGAACAGATTTCACATGCACCCCCTAGTTTTCTCTTCCTCTACTCTAAAGAAGCAACAGCATGGCCTTGCCCCCCTTTATTGTGTGTTCCTGGGGGCAGGGTTTATCTGGATTTGTGACGTAACAGACCTGGGAAGAAGCTCATTGTAGTTTCTTACCAGACATTTTTGTAGGCATTAAACTTCCAGAACTTTAAATGACAGAATCTCTGTTTGCATTGAACTTTCAATTTGATTATGCTCAAACAGCAACATTACACATTAACGTTTAAAAGTGAAATTGCAATTAATCACCCTTTTAAACCTTTTATCAGTATAAAGTTAAGGGATAGTTGCCCCAAAAAGGAAAATTTCTGTCATTAATTACTCACCCTCATGTTTTTCCAAACCCCTACAAACCTACAAATCACATCATCCGTCATTATGTTTGAGTATCATGATGCGTGCATGTGCTTTCCTCTACACCTGATGTTCTTACTTCATAGCTTTCTGACCCTCCATAGACAGCAATGCAGAGGAACAACACATAACACACCTCAGTACTGCACATCTGTAAATAACTCATCAAACCTTAATCTGTAAATAGCACATATGCACATTCACAGTTCTGTCTATGGACATTTTTCTTATATAATATATGTGTGTGTGTGTGTGTGTGTGTGTGTATATTTATATTTATATCTATATATATATATATATTATATATATATACATATATATACACACACACACAAACCCGATTCCAAAAAAAGTTTTGTACAGACACTGTACAAATTGTGAGTAAAAAGGAACGGAATAATTCACAAATCTCATTAGCTATATTTAATCACAATAGAATATAGATAACATATCAAATGTTGAAAGTGAGACATTTTTGAAATGTCATGCCAAATATTGGCTCATTTTGGATTTTATGAGAGCTACACAGTCCAAAAAAGTTGGGACAGGTAGCAATAAGAGGCCAGAAAAGTTAAATGTACATATAAGGAACAGCTGGAGGAACAATTTGCAACTTATTAGGTCAATTGGCAACATGATTGGGTATAAAAAGAGCCTCTCAGAGTGGCAGTGTCTTTTAGAAGTCAAGATGGGCAGAGGATCACCAATTTCCCCAATGCTGCGGCGGGGCGGCCCAAAAATAGTGGAGCAATATCAGAAAGGAGTTTCTCAGAGAAAAATTGATTGCAAAGAGTTTGAAGTTATCATCATCTACAGTGCATAATATCATCCAAAGATTCAGAGAATCTGGAACAGTCTCTGTGCGTAAGGGTCAAGGCCAGAAAACCATACTGGATGCCCGTGATCTTCGGGCCCTTAGATGCACTGCATCACATACAGGAATGCTACTGTAATGGAAAACACAACATGGGCTCAGGAATACTTCCAGAAAACATTGTCATGAACACAGTCCACCGTGCCATTCGCCGTTGCCGGCTAAAACTCTATATGTCAAAAAAGAAGCCATATCTAACATGACATAACATGATCCAGAAGTGCAGGTGTTTTCTCTGGGCCAAGGCTCATTTAAAATGGACTGTGGCAAAGTGGAAAACTGTTCTGTGGTCAGACGAATCAAAATTTGAAGTTCTTTTTGGAAAACTGGGACGCCATGTCATCCGGACTAAAGAGGACAAGGACAACCCATTATGTTTATCAGCGCTCAGTTCAGAAGCCTGCTATCTCTGATGGTATGGGTTGCATGAGTGCGTGTGGCATGGGCAGCTTACACATCTGGAAAGGCACCATCAATGCTGAAAGGTGTATCCAAGTTCTAGAACAACATATGCTCCCATCCAGATGTCTCTTTCAGGGAAGACCTTGCATTTTCCAACATGACAATGCCAGACCACATACTTCATCAAAGTATCACATCATGGCTGCGTAGAAGAAGGATCCGGGTACTGAAATGGCCAGCCTGCAGTCCAGATCTTTCACCCATAGAAAACATTCAGCGCATCATAAAGAGGAAGATGCGACAAAGAAGACCAAAGACAGTTGAGCAACTAGAAGTCTGTATTAGACAAGAATGGGACAACATTCCTATTCCTAAACTTGAGCAACTCAGTCCCCAGACGTTTGCAGACTGTTATAAAAAGAAGAGGGGATGCCACACAGTGGTAAACATGGCCTTGTCCCAACTTTTTTGAGATGTGTTGATGCCATGAAATTTAAAATCAACTTATTTTTCCCTTAAAATTATACATTTTCTCAGTTTAAACATTTGATATGCCATCTATGTTGTATTCTGAATGAAATATAGAAATTTTAAACTTCCACATCATTGCATTCTGTTTTTATTCACAATTTGTACAGTGTCCCAACTTTTTTTGTATTTATATAAATTCTGATATGTTTTTATATATATATATATATATATATATATATATATATATATATATATAAATATAAGTATATATATATATATATATTAGTGTTTTTATTTCCTTAATTTTATGTATATCTGGACTATGTTTGTACTTTCTGTACTGGAAGATCCTAACACCGAGACAAATTCCTTGTGTGTGTAAATGCTCTTGGCAAAAACACTCATTCTAATTCTGAAATTATATGTATTTTCCCAAAAAAGCAGTTTATTCCATTTATGTCTCAAACCCACTGTACTGAACAAAACCACACATTATCAACATTATTAAAAATGATCACTGTTTTCTGTAGTATCAGCACCAAACCAGCAAACAAAACAGACTAACTGAAAAATGTTTTACACATGATGATAAATTGTGTTTTTGTGAAGAATCATCTGACTGGTGTACATCACATGAATCAAAACTGTACAGTGTATAGTCTTCTATAGAAAGTGTTTTAGGTATACATTACAAATGACCAGTTGGGCATAATGCATTACACAGTAACTTACTGTATTCTACCTTACTGTATAATTACTTTTCTTGGTAATGCAGTAATGCGTTACATTTTAACTTAATGTAATTTTATTACAGTTACTAATGTCAATAAAATTGTTACTTTAGTTACAAATGCAGTGTTAAAAATCTGAAATAAAAATCATGTTTTGTGTGTCAGTATGCTCATTAAAGGGGTCATCTAGTACAATTTCACCCTTTTAACTTTTGTTAGTGTGTAATGTAGCTGTGTGAGCATAAACAACATCTGCAAAGTTACAAAGTTCAATGCAAAGGGAGAAATTATTTTACAGATTTACACCTACAGCGAACGGCTGGTAAAGGACTACAACAAAATAGTTACAGGATAATGACATCATACACCAGGATAACCCCCCGCCCCTGGGAACATGCAACAAAGTGGGTGAGGCCATGCTGTGCTGCTTTAGAGAAAAGGAAAAACGTGGACGTAATAATATATTCATAAACTGTATGAATCGCGATTCTGTCTTCTAACGATTCTAATGGATTCACTAGTTTAAAATCAGACGGTTCTCAATACTGTTCCTCGCATCCCCTTGATCTGCTCTCTCTCTCTCACACACACACAAGCTCTCTCTCTCTCTCTCACACACACACACACACACACACACATTCAGATCAGCTCAACTCCAACAACAAACTGTTCCAGTTATACACTTATTTTCACATAGCAATGACAAGCGTTAAACATGAGAGCACATGCGGTTGCCATACTGTATTAAAGCTTTAATCATGATACTGTAATATTAAAAGCTACTATAAGCAGTAGCATAATCGTATCAACAGCGTATCTAAATGTATGAGACAACAACAAACAAAAACCATAGGCCTACCATTAAAAGCCGTGCCTGCACAAGTTCTGTGTGATCCTCTTCACTAACATCCTCTGCATCTCAATCGGGCTGAAATTGATAAGCAAAATAGACGACAGTCGATAGGCGCATTCAACTTGAAGCAGCACTGTGCAGAATGATCATTGTATAACATCAAAGTATCGCAAGAGCGATTCGAATGCATAGGATCCGTCTGCTCTCATCGCTTTTGTGGTACTTTGATGTCATACACTGATCATTCTGTGCAATGCTGCTTCAAGTCGTACACGTCTGTTGTTACACAATACAACCGGAGCACATGTTGCTGAACTGAGGGGCATTATATTTAGACGCGCAGTAGAGGCAGTTTAGCCAATCACAACACATTGGGCCAGCTAACCAATCAGAGCCCATTATGAATTTCTGAGGGAGGGCCTTCACAGAACCCGGAAATCAAACTGCCCGTTTTGATGCTAACTGAATAGCAGTGTTCAATACAGGTAAAATATTTGAAAAATAATGTGAGTTTTTTTTTTTAAAATGAAGCATGAACACACGTTGCTTGTGTGAATAAATTGAATAAATGCAGATGACTACTAAAAGTAGCTGAGATGAACTTGATGAATCTTTCTTTGTTTACAGAGGTGATGTGGGCATTTACATATTCCACCTCTCAAGCGTGGTTTCGCGTGGACGATTATCATATAGCACGCTATGTGTGTGGATGTGATCACATTACAGGTGAGCTCAGACGGGAAAGAATGTACCTCGCATTGGTTTCATACGGATTATTTTATCAGAGAATATTTGTTTTTGACATGACTTACTTCATTTAAAGGGGTCATATGATGTTGCTAAAAAGAACATTATTTTGTGTATTTGGTGTAATGTGTTTATGTGGTTTAAGGTTCAAAAAACAATATTTTCCACATAATGTACATTATTGTTTCTCCTCTATGCCCCGCCTTCTGAAACACGCAAATTTTTACAAAGCTCATCGTTCTGAAAAGCGAGGTGTGCTCTGATTGGCCAGCTATCCAGTGCGTTGTGATTGGCCAAATGTTTCAAGCGTCTGACGGAAATGTTACGCCCCTTAACATGTACTGTTATGGCGTGTCCCGGTCAGAACACAGGCACGAAAAGACAAAACCAATAAAACCCATTACAAACCAGGCAATTGTTGCATCCAATGGGGACATAATTACCGATAATAATGACTTGTACTGTCTTTTTATGCATTGTGTTGCATATCGCGCAGCGTAAACATAAAAACATGTCTGCATTTGTGATCGGAGAAATGACAAACAACAAGCGCTACTCTGATGATTCAAACACGAGTTTGGTAGTGGCAAGCAGTGTAGTGGCAAATCATTTACATATGTAAATCTACTTACATACTGTGAGTCAGAAGCGCCAGGCTGTCCTTGCAAAGAGTAAGGAATGGCCAGCAGCTTGAGTGAGCAGCAGCCAGCGGCTATAATGAGGAATGGCCGGTGGATTCGACAAAGCAGCGGCCGGGTGTTGCGGCAACTACATGTGACGACCCCGGGCTGGACTCCACTTCGTCAACAGTGAAAGCCGATCCGGCGAGCCACAGCGCGAAGTTGATGTATTTCCTCAGCAACCAGCACAGATCAACTCTAGGCATGACAAGCAGATATCGTGCTCTTTTGAAAGGCCAAACAAAGTAGTTTCACTTTCACAATGAAACACACAGCTTCTCCACAAAATGGCACCGGCGGCAACAGAGAGAATAAAAGGTACGCCTTCTCTCTTTGCATGAACATTTAGGCAACGTTTTGCAAATTTTCCCACACAGTGACATAGAGATGTTGGGGGCGTGTTTAAACAAGCCATTTTAGGGGGGCGTGGACTAGGCTTAACTTTTATAAGAATATCTCTTTGGATTTGAGAATTTAGTCTTTTCAACTTTACAGATCTTCTTTATGCACCAAGAGCTTGTAACACTTCAAAGAGAAAGGAAAAATTAAAATCGCATCATATGACCCCTTTAAAAATAAACACTTAAAGCTTTCTTTAGATATATTTATTGTAATCTTCGTTCAATTTACTTGACTTGTTTCAGGAAGATATTCACAGAGACAAAGTGCACCCTATTTGTTTTCTTTATTTTACAAAAAAAAAAAAGTTTTGTTGATATTGGAATTGTATACAAATAATACTTATATTTCTTTCATTAATTTAATATAGACTGAAAAATTACATGAGTTTCTCTTTGTAGTGTATTTTTTTTTTAGGTTTGATTACATTCAAGTTTACATTTCAAGTTAATTAGTAATCGGATTACAATTTTAAAGAAGTAATTAGTGATTTGTAGTGGATCACATTTTTCTGAGTAACTTACCCAACACTGCAAATGACACATTTTACAAATATACACTATTAAAGGGATAGTTCGGCCAAAAATGCAAATTCTGTCATTAATTACTCACCCTTGTGCCGTTCCAAACCTGTAAGACCTTCGTTCGTCTTCAGAACACAAATAAAGACATTTTTGATGAGTTCTGAGAGCTCTCTGATTTGAGTGATTTGAGCTCTCATTTTTGGCTGAACTAACCCTTTAAATAGGCCATGGACTATTATTACATTAAAATACACAAACTTTACATTAAGACTGATTATATTAGTGTTTGTGTAAGACTGCCCATACGGAAAGGTAATATATTCACATATATGTGAAGCACTGTTAAATATATTGAAATATATTTTGAAAATCTATTATAAAAATACATATGTTGCGAGTGTGTGTTACATTGTATTCATGCCTCAAATAACTTTTAATCAACGTGTTTTTGCAGTGCAGCAATGCATTTTGTTTCTACACTATGTTTACCATTTTTAAAGCTATTATTATATTATATTATATTATTATTATATTATATTATATTATATTACATTAATTATATTATATTATAATTATATAGATCCTATATTCTAATTCTATTTAGGCCTACTATCAACTTAATATGTTATCAAGTGTCAGGACAAGTTTATAATTTTATGTACTATGTAAACGCTATGTAATGAGTTTGATGGCCGCGCGCGTTGAACATTTGAGGCGCATTTAAACTGGAGTGGAGGGAGTTACCATGGAAACGGGGCGGCAGCTCAGCTGACAAGTAGCAAATCTCTCCGTCTCTCACTGTTGTTTTTTACTGCTTTCAGGTAAGTTTAGTCCCTAAAATTACACAAATAATACATACAACTTTTCCTGACACTTTCTTACATGTAATTGACACGCTTCTGTTGAATATTTACTTTACAGAAATGGTTCAGTGTCATGGGAATAAGTCCGTTAGAATCACAACCGTGAGCTAACAGAGGCTAACTATAAGAGGTAAGCTAGCTATAGATTTGAGCTCTTATTTATGAAAGTTTGGGATTTTAATCACATATTATGTGTAGATGAGGTTTTTTTTTATAGCTTTGTAAATGTTTTGTTGGCAATTTGTTAATGGATGAATTAAAAAAGCTAATTAATTTAACCTAAAAGTATGCACTGTTAGGGTTGCCAACCGTTCTGTATAATATGGAATCGTCCTGTATTTAAGGCGTCAAAGAAGCATTATGAAAGCTATATGGAACACAGTTTGTCCCGTATTTAAGGCATATGTTGTATGACCACCTAGACCATATGAATAACAAACCCTAAATTGAGAATAATCATTCTTTTTTTTACAAGTGTTTGATTTGTGAGCATAGCCGTTCGAGGGAGGCTTTAAGACCAAGCGGAATCCTCTGCTGGCTGGTCGCTCGCTCTTAACGGCGAGCTCGACTCGTGCTAACCGAGTTAGTTTTTTTAACGTCCGCGTTTTGACTTCAGCTAATCAGTCTGGGAGAATGCAAACAACGTGATTTCAACATCCAGCCATGCAAGAAAACATGCATTTTACCTGAGGGACGACGTAATCAATAAGGAAAGTCATCTTTCTTTAATGTAGGTAATGTTGTTAAATACCTAGATGAAACTATTTATATTTAAATAACTTACCAGCGTACTCTTAACCTTGAATATCATTCTTAAACAACAAAAACGACCAATGAAGTGTCAAGCACCCAACCGCAGTCCATTAATTCTAAAGTTATCTTTAATTGAAAAATAAGCATTTCCATTTGTACTGTAGTAGGCCTACTGTATAGCTATTACACACACTCAAATCAGAGTCAGAAAGAGCTTTATTGTCAAGTATGTTTGCAACATAGAAGGAATTTGTTTTAGTGTCACAAGCTTCCAGAACAGAGAGACAACACACAACACACAGAGATAATAAAAAATAAGATGTGAACAGATGATTAAAAATTTGATAAAATAAAGAAAAAACTGTAATTTTGTGAAATAGCCTATCATTGCAATTTAACAATAACAGTTTTATATTTTTTAATATACTTTAAAATATAATTGATTCCTGTAAAGCCATGCTAAATTTTCAGCATCATTATGATCCTTCAGAAATCATTAAATTATGCTGGTTTGCATTATCAGTGTTGGAAACAGTTGTGCTGTTAATATTTTTTTGGGACCTGTGGTAATAATTTAAGGATTCTTTGATAAATAAAAAGTATAAATAACAGTATTTATTCAAAATATATTTTTTTTGTGTGTGTGTGTGTGAAGTTATATACACTACTGTTTGGTCAGTACATTTCTTTTTTTTTAAAGAAACTTTTAGAATACTTTTATTCAGCAAGGATTAAGGTGTTAAATGGATAAAAAGTGATACTGTTAGAATATTGCCAAATTTCTATTTTGAATAACTTCTGTTGTTTTTAAACTTTTTATTTTAGTTATGGAACACAGGTTCCAAAAAATATATAAGCAGCACAACAGTTAATAATATTATCAACACTGATAATAACTCAGCATATTAGAATGATGTTCTGAGTAATGATACTGAAAATACAGTGCTGTGTCACAGAAGTAAATTAATAAAAATGATATTTAAAAGTATAATAAGAAAGGAAACCAATATTAGAAATTGCAATAATATTTCACAATATTACTATTTTTCTGTATTTTTGATCAACTAAATACAACCTTGATGAGCATAAGAGACTCCATTAAAAAACATTACAAATCTTAACGATATATACCCGTTTATATGTATGTAATGTGGCGAGTCAGCTGCCTCCTCCCTGATAATCACCGGCACCCCGTCCTAAATCGCCGCCCTTCACCAGGCTCCCGATAGGAGTGGGTGTGGGAGAGAGGAGGGGCGGCTGGACGAGTCAGGGCTGGCGGCGTGTGATGGGGCACACCTGAAGGAAATGGAGCCTCATCACCGCCGCTGTTTAAAAGCCCAACGCGCCTCCCTCGGGAGACCGGTCTCTTCCCGTGCATGCACACTGGTGTCCTCGTGGGTCCAGGAAGGGTGCGTTGAGGGACTCCCGCGCCACCAGAGACGTGAGCTGCCGGACCCGCGGTCCGGTCGAGAACCGCACCCGTCTACACGGCCGTCGGGGCCAGGATGCCGGGCCGTCCATCCCTGCAAGCGCCGCGGCCAGCGAGGAGGATGAAGCCGCTAGAAGAAGCCGCTGCCCCTCGCGCCCCCGGACCGAAGAGGGGAGCGCGTGCGGCCACGCCGCCGGACTCCGCCCCTTACCCTGGACCCTTTCCTCCATGAACACTGCCAGACCCCACGAACGAACCGCGCAGCACGACGAGGACACCAGATTCCCTGTTGTTTTGGACACTGTTCCCCTTTTGGACACTTTATTCCCCCTTGTTTTTGGTTTTTCTGTTAAATAAAAACCTCTCCGAGGCCTGACGCCACGCCCACTGTGTCTGTCGTTGGCTCGTCCCGTCACAGTGGTGGAGAATGCGGGCAAGGCGGAGCCTAGACAGCGCAGTTGGGAAACACCTGATGACGTCACTCCCTCTCGTTTGCAAAAAAGTGCGCGTACCCGGACTGGGACGGAGGAACGGAGGAGACGGCCTCCCAACCACACAAAGGGGTAAGTGACTTCTCTTTTTACGGTCATTTTACCCTGTGGTTGGTTGAGGCTGTCGACTAAATTCCGTTTTCTCTGTCCCTGTTCCGGCGCGCTGCGAGAGGGAGAGGACTGCCCGGAGAGGAATCCCCGCCCCCCCCGCCCCACTCCGACCGTTTGGGGCCCTGGTTGAGGAAGGTATCACTCCCGTGTGGGCTGCGCCCTGAGGACGGGGATGTCGCTTGGGGGGGGGAATGTGGCGAGTCAGCTGCCTCCTCCCTGATAACCACCGGCACCCCCCCGTCCTAAATCGCCGCCCCTTCACCAGGCTCCCGATAGGAGTGGGTGTGGGAGAGAGGAGGGGCGCTGGACGAGTCAGGGCTGGCGGCGTGTGATGGGGCACACCTGAAGGAAATGGAGCCTCATCACCGCCGCTGGTTAAAAGCCCAACGCGCCTCTCCTCGGGAGACCGGTCTCTTCCCCGTGCATGCACACTGGTGTCCTCGTGGGTCCAGGAAGGGTGCGTTGAGGGACTCCCGCGCCACCAGAGACGTGAGCTGCCGGACCCCACTCGGTTCCGGTCGAGAACCGCACCCGTCTACACGGCCGTCGGGCCAGGATGCCGGGCCGTCCATCCCCTGCAAGCGCCGCGGCCAGCGAGGAGGATGAAGCCGCTAGAAGAAGCCGCTGCCCCTCGCGCCCCGGACCGAAGAGGGGAGCGCGTGCGGCCGCCAGACTCCGCCCCTTACCTGGACCCTTCCTCCATGAACACTGCCAGACCCCCACAAACCCCGCAGCACGACGAGGACACCAGATTCCCTGTTGTTTTGGACACTGTTCCCCTTTTGGACACTTTATTCCCCCTTGTTTTGGTTTTTCTGTTAAATAAAAACCTCTCCGAGGCCTGACGCCACGCCCACTGTGTCTGTCGTTGGCTCGTCCCGTCACAGTATACAATATATTTCACCTATATCATCAAGCATCTTTAAAACCTAAAAACTTAAATTCTCTTTTCTTAAGATTTTTTGTATGTTCTGTACATTATTCTTTTTCTTTTCTGCATTTCACCTCTGCTGTAGTTTATTTCTAATAAATCTGACATTGTATATTACGTATTGTTGGCTCTGTGACACATTGTTTATTTTTCTATATTCTTCCATGCTGATGACCGTGCAGCAGAGTTGGAGTGGACCTCTTGTTGAAGAACCTTCTCCAGGCACTATGAGCCATCTGACTAGTAAGAAAAAAATAACCTCAAACATTCAGAAGTTTATCAGATATTAAAAATATGTGTCAAATAAATATCAAATATTTATTGAGTCCTGTATGTCTTACAAGGCCATCCTGTTTAACACTGCACTGAGGACACTACAACCAGAGAGGTACAACATAATTCAAAATGAGACACAGATGATAATAAAAAAGTGCTTTGAAATGAAAATTATTTCTGGTAAGACAGAACCTAGTACTGTGACTGTGCCTCACTTCAAAGTGAAACAGTCTGTAATGGTCATCTGCCATGCCAGATCGATGGTGAAGGTGGGAATTATAAATAAGATTTTCTAAACTTTAAATGTAGTAAAGTGTTTGTTCAAGTAGACTTTGTTGGTTGTGGAAACCTCACACAAGCCTGAAAGGTGCTTTAAACTTAAATCTTATTTGCACTCTTCAAAACTGTTCACCAAAGACTAAATTTCAGTCCAGCAGAATTTTCTGCACACTTCACCCATCAAGATCAAAATGAGCATTGTGAATGTAAAAGCTTCACATTACATTTATAACCACCATTGTTAATATTTGAATTATATTATGCCTTGAAAGTGGACAATACTGGATTTTTGACCAAACATATTTAGGGTTCAGATCGTGCTATACGTGGAGAATAATGCACTTTTTTTTTTTTTTTTTTTTTAAATGGCATTTATCAGTTTTTGCAAATTGTTACGTTTTTCCTGATTGGTCTAGGGGAGGAATGAAACAGCAAAAATAAATGTAAACACGTGAAATGAATGTGCGACAGCATGAAAGCCACCCCGTCTCCAGACCCAGAGTCGTTTCACAATAACCACAGTTATCTCATTAAAGTATTTTTATTTACAGATTAGGCACAAGGGGTATCTAAATCAGAAGGGGGTATTGCCAAAACAACAAACATAATCAATCTTACTCCTTAAAAATCAAACTACCTAAACTGAAAAAAAGAAAAGAAAAGTACAGCAAAATAAGCTAACTCCCTTACTAACATAAACAGGAGAAAAGATCGAATTCAAAATAAACAGCACCCACCTCCCTACTTACCCCACAAATAAAGAAATAATGGTTTAACTAACAAACGTCCAATAAACCAAGAGAAAAACAGATAAATTAAATCATACAACGAATAGTAATTTAAAGATAACACTCACTTCTGCCTTTTGAATCTCAATCATAACATGTCATAGAAAGAGACTACAAAGATAAAACTACTTCAATACGTAGCACACACAATATGAGGTAGAGATACACGGTTCACTACCCGTGTCCAACAAAGTATCAGGTCTGGGGTTGAAAATGGGACCTCAGAACTGCTGCAACACAGTCAAGCCACCACCAACACCGCTCTGATGGTGTTTGCAGCTTAAATACTCCCAGCATCCAATCACAGCAGGGCACTGATTAGCTGAACCAGGTGGAAACCATTTCTCCTATGAAGAGAGACAAGGATGGAAAGAAAAACAGCACAGCTTGAACACATACAAACAGAACCTATGGCTCTGGACGTAACAAAATGAACTTTTCACACTTGCCATACTCCAACAGGGTGAACGCACTGACCAAACAAAACAAAATTGGTGGCAGTGTGAAATGACCATAATGCTGTATGTTAGGTGTGAGAGTCATTAAACCTGGTTTGCTATAATACATCTATTCAGAAGTGCACCAGTATCAATCCGTCAGGATAGGCACATGAGGCAGAGGTGAGTGAATTCAACACCAAGTTTATTGTTCACAATACTAGTGCAGGGTGAATATAGCAGGAGATATCAGGTGCAGATTCTGTGACGATCACTCCGTGAGCGGTGAGGTTCAGGTAAGTATGTTCGGAGACGAAAGGTCAATGCCACACAATCCTGGTTGACTAATGCTCGTCCTTTACTTTGGTATAGGACCAGATCGGTACAGCGCACTTGCCCAGCACGCTCGAGACACCAGAGATCGAAGGGGAATCAGGGAACAAAGGTTTCTCAGGAATCCTGGAGACAGTAGCAAAGGGACACAGAGGTTAGTTCTCAAAAGTACGTATACGTTACGTCATGGAGCTTCTTCGGCTGAAGGGCAGGCTGAGGACGGAAACATGAGGTCTGTTCCTGTTGGAGGCTTGACGGTGAACTGATCTTTGGGTGAGTGCTTTATAGTGCCTTGATGAGGTCGCTGATTGTGAACAGGTGAGGGTGATTAGTACTCAGGGGAAAGTGAGCGTTGTGGATTGGCTGGGACCGGGCTTGCCAGGTCCCTGACACTACACCCCCCTCCAGGGTCCACACCAGCGTGCCTTACTCTCCGACGTCGTGCGGGTCTGCCTCGGGGCCGCGGAGCGGGTCTCTCTGGATGCTGGGCATGGAACTCTGTAAGTAGATTGGGATCGAGAATATCTTGACGAGGTACCCAACACCTTTCATCTGGTCCGTAATCCTCCCAGTCCACTAGGTATTCAATTCGCCCACCACGACGCCGGGAGTCCAATATTTCTCTTACGGTGTAGATGGGCTCGGTGTCAAAAGGTGGTAACGGGGGTTTGTCATCAGGGACTGAATCTGCAGAGGGAACAGGTACAGGTAAGTGATGGGGTTTTAGCAAAGAAACATGAAAGGTGGGGTGGATTCGGTACTGTGCGGGTAACTGGAGTCGGTATGTAACTGGGTTGATCCGCCGTTCTACTGGGAATGGTCCTATGTATCTTGGGCTCAGTTTTCGACATGGTTGTCGTAAGCGGATGTCTCCGGTAGAAAGCCATACCAGTTGCCCTGGCTGGTAGGTAGGAGCTTGTTGCCGGTGAACATTTGCAAAGTGTTGGTGGCGATTTACCGCTCGTTGAAGGTGGTGGTGTGCCTGGTTCCAAACCCTCTCACTGTTCCGGAACCAGGCATTCACTGCTGGGACCTCGGATGGCTCACCGGACCAGGGGAACAGGGGAGGTTGATAGCCTAGGACACATTGAAAGGGGGTTAGGTTGGTGGATGTCTGTCGTAAGGAATTTTGAGCATATTCTGCCCAGACTAGGTTCCAAAGGTTTTTGGTTGCGGTGGCAAAAGGTCCTAAGGAAGCGGCTGATGTCCTGGATCTTGCATTCCGTTTGTCCATTTGCCTGTGGGTGGTAGCCGGAAGTGAGGCTTACTGTGACGTTGAGCAGAGCGAGGAAGGACTTCCAAACCCTGGAGATAAACTGTGGGCCTCTGTCCGAAACAATGTCTTCTGGAATGCCAAAATTATGAAATACATGATTAAACAAAAGTTCTGCTGTCTCAAAGGCTGTGGGTAGGCCCTTCAGGGGAATCAGTCTACATGCTTTGGAGAATCTATCTATGGCTACTAGGATGCAGGTATTACCATCAGAAGCTGGGAGGTCGGTGACGAAATTCACTCCAATGTGGGACCATGGACGATGGGGAATCGGCAATGGGAGCAGTTTTCCGGTAGGTAAGTTTCGAGGTACTTTGGTCATGGCGCACAGGGCACAGCCTTGGATAAATTCCTTGATATCCTCTTGCATTCGAGGCCACCAGTACTTCCGCTGAAGAGCGGTGAGTGTTTTTGTTGACTCCGGGATGACCTGTTCCCACAGATGCGTGCGCAGAGGAGATGAGGGACGTACGGTGATCTTCAGGGACGTAGATCTTACCCGCAGGACATGTAGGTGGAACTGTCTGGTGTCGTGACTGTTCTAGAAGGAGTTCATCTAGGTCCCATTGAATGGGATTGACAAAGAGCCGAGTAGGGATGATGGGTTCTGGGTCCTCAGGGACTTCTTCATCAGCGTGGAGACGGGACAAGGTATCGGCTCTGGTGTTCTTGGATCCGGGGCGGTAAGATATTGTGAAGTGAAACCGGGTAAAGAATAAGGCCCACCGAGCCTGGCAAGGATTGAGTCTCTTTGCCTCCTTTAGGTATTGGAGGTTCTTGTGGTCCGTAAGTACTAGAAAGGGTTGCCTGGCTCCCTCTAACCAGTGCCTCCACTCTTCCAGAGCAAGTTTCACCGCAAGGAGTTCTCGATTGCCAATATCATAATTTTTCTCAGCTGGGGATAGTTTCCTTGAGAAGAAGGCACAGGGCATGGGTTTCGACGCACTCTCTGAGTACTGGGAGAGGATGGCTCCTACGCCTGTGGTAGAGGCGTCTACCTCCACAATGAACCTCTTCTTGGGGTCTGGGTGCTGAAGCAAAGGGGCTTTGGTGAAGGTGGTCTTTAATGCCTGGAAGGCTTGTTCCACTTCTGGGGTCCATTGGAGGGTCCTAGGTTTTCCTTTAAGGAGAGCTGTAAGTGGTGTGGTGATCATACTATAATGGTCGATGAAACGGTGATAAAAGTTTGCGAAACCAAGGAACCTCTGAAGATCTTTGATGGACTTTGGAGTTGGCCAAGATGTAATGGTTCGGTCTTCCTGTCGTCCATTTTAACCCCTTTCTCACTGATGTGGTAGCCCAGGAATTCAATGGAGGTTCGGTGGAAGACACATTTCTTGGCTTTCACAAACAAAGAGAACTGTCTTAGTCGATGGAGCACTTGGGAAACGTGACGTTGATGTTTACTCTCACTGCGGGAGAAGATGAGTATATCATCTATGTATACAAGGACAAACCGGTTCAGGAACTCTCTGAGGACCTCATACATGAAACTTTGGAATACTGAAGGGGCATTTACTAGACCATATGGCATTACTAGGTACTCGTAGTAGCCTGCAGAGGTGATGAAAGCCGTCTTCCACTCGTCTCCCTTCCGTATTCTAATTAAGTTATAGGCGCTTCGTAGATCCAGTTTTGTGAAGATCCGAGCATCTCGGAGTTGTTCTAGGGAAGATGGTACTAAGGGCAGCGGGTAACTGAACTTAACCGTGATCTTATTCAGGGCTCTATAGTCTATACAAGGTCGTAAGCCTCCATCCTTCTTGGGAATGAAGAAGAAACTAGCAGCAGCTGGTGAGGTAGATGGTCTGATGTAACCTTGTTTCAACGCCTCTTTGACGTATTCCCTCATGGCTTCTTGTTCCGGGATGGACAGGGAGTAAACTCTACCTTTAGGAATGGGCTCTCCAGGGACAAGATGTATGGCGCAATCCCAGGGTCGATGTGGTGGTAACTTGGAGGCAGCAATGGGGTCGAAAACATCTGCGAAAGAGGCATAACAGGATGGGACATTGACAGACAACTTTTCTGTGGGGCTCTCAATAGACGTAGAAGTCACTGACAAAGGAACAGGGGAATCATTAGCGGCTTGTGTGGGAAACCAGTGATTTATGGCTAGGCAGTCGCAACCCCAGTTTAGAATTTTTCCCGTAACCCAATCAATGGTAGGTTGATGCTGAATGAGCCAAGGGCGGCCTAGAATAAAATCTGCTTGACTATTGGCGAGAACTAATGGGGTAAAGGATTCAGTATGGGTATTGTCTACACAGAGGGTAATGGGTGCGATCTTGAAAGTCACATACCCCTTGTTTATCCTAGCTCTGGTTACTGCGTGGATGGAGTACGGTTTGTCGGTTTGAATTCTCCGGAGATGGTGGGTCCTAACGAGTTGTCCCGAAATGAAGTTGCCCGCCGATCCAGAGTCCACAATGGCGGTGGCTGCCACATTGATATCCCCAGACCTCAGAGTTACACATATGGTGAGTGGGGTTGATACAGAAAGATTGGGAAGTACTGAACTCACCAATAACTGTGGGGGATGCGATGGACAGGTTCGCACGAAGTGTTCTCCACTGCCGCAGTAGAGACATAGCTTGTGATCTCGTCGGCGCTTACGTTCTTCGGGGGACAATCGTCTACCTTCACTTTGCATTCTCTCTGGTTGCGGACTCGGGATTCTCTCAGGTTGGCTTGGATGCGAAACAGGAGTCGGGGCATGAGTTTCCTGGTAACAGGACTGGGATCTCAAGTGAACTCGGAGGGCTTGTTGCATGAATTTCTCCAATCCCAGATTATCATCGTAGATGGCAAGCTGTAATCGTAGAGTGGGATTTAATCCTCTTTGGTAGACTGTTAGAAGTGCCTTCTCATTCCATCCGCTCGCCGCGGGCAGAGTTCGGAATTCCAGGGAATATTCCGACACCGTGCGATTACCCTGTCGCAGGTGCAGCAATTGATCGCTGACCGAAGAGTCTCCCACAGGGCGTCCGAATACTTCTTTGAAGTGACTAAGGAAATTCTGCAAGGACGAGGTGACCGCGGTTTCCTGGAACCACAATGCTTCAGCCCATCTCAACACAGCCCCAGATAACTGCTGAATAATAAATGAGATCTTCGACCTTTTGGTAGGGTATTGGTGTGCGTGCTGCTCAAGGGTGAGTGAACATTGTAACAGGAACCTGTTTGCAATCCTCCGCCCGGCCAGAGAAGGGCGCTGGTCGAGAGACTGAGTTTGCGATGTACACCAGAGTGTGGGAGCGGTGTTTACGGAAGCCCCGTCTTCGGTTTGTGCTGAATTCATGTCGGTTCAGGTCAAGCCTTCTGTCAGGATAGGCACATGAGGCAGAGGTGAGTGAATTCAACACCAAGTTTATTGTTCACAATACTAGTGCAGGGTGAATATAGCAGGAGATATCAGGTGCAGATTCTGTGACGATCACTCCGTGAGCGGTGAGGTTCAGGTGAGTATGTTCGGAGACGAAAGGTCAATGCCACACAATCCTGGTTGACTAATGCTCGTCCTTTACTTGGTATAGGACCAGATCGGTACAGCGCACTTGCCCAGCACGCTCGAGACACCAGAGATCGAAGGGGAATCAGGGAACAAAGGTTTCTCAGGAATCCTGGAGACAGTAGCAAAGGGACACAGAGGTTAGTTCTCAAAAGTACGTATACGTTACGTCATGGAGCTTCTTCAGCTGAGGGGCAGGCTGAGGACAGAATCATGAGGTCTGTTACTGTTGGAGGCTTGACGGTGAACTGAACTTTGGGTGAGTGCTTTATAGTGCCTTGATGAGATCGCTGATTGTGAACAGGTGAGGGTGATTAGTACTCAGGGGAAAGTGAGCGTTGTGGATTGGCTGGGACCGGGCTTGCCAGGTCCCTGACAGAATCATAATTTCCCCCACATTTGCTGTATATCCATAAAGTCATATCTATTGCTGCGTTTCCACCTAAATTACCCAGAAACAATTGTACCAGGAACTTTTTCCCCAGGAACTATTTTCCCCCACAGACCTGTTGCTTTCAGCGTTTCCACCACGGTCTAAAGTACCGTGAAGATTAGGCAAATAGTCTGGTGACGTAAGCCTGCGCGTGTTTCTCAATACAGAGTACACAAATTTCGGCCTTGCATCCTCGGTAGTTCGGACTTTGCGAGATCGACTCGGGAGTGTGATCTCCCGCGGACAAAAAGATGAAAGTCCGGTAATTCTGCAAACAACAGCGTACTTAACATCAGCACAACAGACTCTGTTGTGAATGCGACTGCTGTGACTGTTGACGTATGATGCTGCTGACATGTTTTCTGGTGCGCCCAATAACAAAGATAACACGTCAGCAGCGTCGTACGTCAACTGTCACAGCAGTCAGTCGCACTCACAACAGACCGTGAAGAGAAGACAATGCTGAATATAGTCGTAAAAAATTATAGAGACCAAAATGTATTTTCAATGCTTCAATAAATTCTAACTGACCCTCTGATGTCACATGGACTACTTTGATGATGTTTTTATTACCTTTCTGGACATGGACAGTATACCGAACATACATTTTCAATGGAGGGTCAGAAAGCTCTCAGACTAAATCTAAAATATCTTGAACTGTGTTCCGAAGATGAACGGAGGTCTTGCGGGTTTGGAACGACATGAGGGTGAGTCATTAATGACATAATTTTCATTTTTGGCTGAACTAACCCTTTAACATATAGATCAATTGAATGAAGACCAAAGATTACCTGTTAGATTTACACAAAACTAATTATATTTTAAGTTTAACCACTAAAGAGACATCAGAGCCAGCAGCACATATCAGAAGGACTAGCCGAGTTGAGACTGCTCTAGGCGGATACATAATCTCTGAGCTTCCGCTGATCGCGTGGAGCTGACCGTCTCCGAAAACGGCAAAACACATTTTTAAATAGGCGCTGTCTTTATAAATAAACCACAGATTTGAGTTTTAAACAACTACATTCTCACCTGAAATACTTTTAAAACTACATTTCATGATACAATAACAGTAATATTTAGAAAATTATCCCAATAAATGGTGGTTGAAATCACAATGATGCATGAACTCAACCAATCAGCATGTTTAGCGCTCAAGTCCCGCCCCTGAAAGTTCCGGACCTTTGAAAAAGTACTACCTCGTGAGCAGGGACTTTCTGTTTTACCCATAGATACCCGGAACTTTTTTTAGATCCTGGTTCCTGCTGTGGAAACACACCGAGTACCACCCCAAAGTCCCTAGTTCCTGGGTAAAGTTCCAGCGGTGGAAACGCGGCTTATGTCCTAGTCTTCTTTCAGTAGTTAAGATCCAATATTCTTTTATGACAGACACAAGTTTCGGAGGCATTGTGTTAACGTGATTGACACAACGTGAGGTTGTATTTATTTTTTAATACAAAAATATCTGACTATAGTGTGCAGTGACCTTAAGGGTTAAGGGTACAAACACTTGACCAGAATCATGTCAAGTAACAGCTGACTAATCCAAATGTTTTCATCTTCTTTCTTGTTTTGTTTTGTTTTGCAGATGCTGTCATGAAACGCCATGAAAAGGCAACTACTGGACACCTGGGACAGGCCATCAATTCCAAGTTGGCATCAATTCCCTGTTAGAGTTTAGAGTTGTCTAATAGAGAGGGTGAAGAAAGAACATCCAAACCCTGCCCCTGCTTCCTTCAAGATTTTTTATGGATTTATATAATGGTGTTTTTTCGTAAAGTAAAGACCGTGGCAAAATTAACATGACACTACTTTGATGTTTTGTTCTACAAATTAAACTACACACACACTCCAAAAACACAAATTTTGATACAATTTGCATTTGCAAGAAAAAAAAATCAAAGTATTGTCATGTTAATTTTGCCACTGCCTTTACTTTACGAAAAAACACCATTATATAAATCCATAAAATCTTGAAGGAATCAGGGACAGGGTTTGGATGTTCTTCTTTCACCCTCTCTATTAGACAACTCTAAAATTGTTTTTTTTTTTTTTTAACAGACTTTATTTCATTAATTAAAAAAAAAAAAAAACTTCTCTTCAAGAATTACTTTTCAGGTTTTAGCATCATCCTTTAGTTCTTTTTCAATGTCAATAAAATTCTTATTTTTCTATAGCAGGTGTTATGTCATCTGAATATACTGCAAATTTTTGCAAGTGAATTTATACTGTCACAGTTTTTAAGTTGCATTGTCTGGGGATTTTTACGTTTTTCAGTTTCCAATTTCTGTTCAGTATTTGAATGTTTAAATTCATATATATGTACTGAAATGTAATATGTTAACAAATATTAGTAAGTAATACATAGACATATATTGCAAATTAATATAT
Source organism: Cyprinus carpio (assembly GCF_018340385.1). Lineage (NCBI taxonomy): Eukaryota > Metazoa > Chordata > Actinopteri > Cypriniformes > Cyprinidae > Cyprinus > Cyprinus carpio. Next base: position 3,229 of record NW_024873557.1, on the reverse strand, counting down.
TTACATAGTCTGATATATAAATGTATTTACATATATGGGAAATAATCATATGTAAATATTTACAATATAAAATATATTTACATATATATAAATGTAATATATTTACATGTACTGAAATGTAATATGTTAACAAATATTAGAAATTAATATATAGACATATATTGCAAATTAATATATTTACATAGTCTGATACCTAAATGTATTTAAATATATGGGAAATAAATAAATGTAAATATTTCCCATAAAAAATATATTTACATATGTTTAATATATGTGGAAAATATTAAAAAGCGGCCAAAATCAAATATTTAAAAATATTTTTTGTAATATATTTTAAAATATATTTACATATATTTTATAAAACATATTTTCTTCTATTTAAATGTAAGATATTTCAATATATAAAAATGTATTTATTTTAAATATATTTCGATCTATGTGACTTCTGTATGGGTGTGTCTGAGAAACTGATGCTGTTCCACTGAAACACCTCTGTTTTACATTATAAATAAAATCTGTTATATCAAACCTTTTCTCTGATTTCATGCTGGAGATAATAATACATTAATAACCCTACAAGGCTGATGTACAAATCTGCAGGTGTTGATCATGCTAATGTTGTTTGAAGACAACTGCAATTACAAACAAATGGTGCTTACATTTACCATTGGACAATTAATAACATCACAGCATGTCTAATGACTGTTGAATATTTGCTTGTATTTGAGTTTTTGAGTAATCTCTGGACCTAATAAAAGTTAATTTTCATTGACAAACATAGTTCATTGTATAACAGTAAAATAATGAGGCTTACAAGATTTTGCCTCTGGCACTAGAATATGCATCCAACTAAAATATTAAACTGTCTTCCCACACAAAAATTAACCATGGTTTTATTATACTAAAGTGGAGTATTGATTTTGATGTATTGATAACCCGTTCTATAACCACAGTTTTACTATACACACGATGGTTAAACTCTTCAACAACTGCTTGAAATGTTTGGCGTGTGAAGGACTTTTATTTTGGTACGCCGCTGTGACGTCATAAGGCAGCGTCGCGCTCCTGTCTGTTGTGATTCGGCTGAAGAAGGGTTTGTGTTTTTAAACATTTACACTTTTTACATCAGTGTAAACCGTTGAGTCTTAGTTTTTACAAGCGATAATTCATTAAATATTGACTCCCACCCGTAACATTGTACAGCTTTATTAACGATTATATACGCGTTATTTTGAGCGCATCCACTCATGAATCAGTTTAATCTAATCGAGTCCCTTACCAGTGTGCTGACTACTGAACTAGGGATTGAGATTTAGTTTGGATTGATTTTTTTTAATTATTCTCATTTTAAACATGACAGATTGTCCAAACAGACAGAAAAACTCCTGAGATCCACACACTTTTATAAAGATGGAGTTTATTAAAGAGGAGAGAGAAGATGTGAAGATTGAAGAAACATTGAGAGTCAAACAAGAAGATACTGAGGAACAAACAGGTTGGTTTTCATTCCCCTTTGATACTTATTAAAAAAATGTCCAGGTGTGTAAAATACTTGAGAAATGTAACTTAATTACTGTACTTAATACTTTTGGCGGATTTGTTTTTGATGAAGTACAATTTCAAACTTTTAAACTTTCATTTGATTACGTTTCTGAAGAAAAACTCATACTTTTTACTCCTTACAGTTTAATTTCAACTTGAGAAGGTAGGCTTACTAGTACTAGTTATATATATATTTTTTTGCATTTTATTTAGTAAAGTTGCTTCCCCCAGAAAAGTTTCATTACTTTTGACTGTTTTGATGTAAACGTTAGATGTACATGTAGTGTAATGGCTGAATGCACAAGACTGAGTGCCAAAAACAGTGAGAAATTACATAAAATGTAATATTTTGGATGCAGTTCTTTCTCTCTTTCTTTCAATTAAATCTTACAATTCTCCAAAAATTGGATGACACAATGACATATTGAGTAATAATTAGGGCTGTCAATTAATTATTTTTTAATCTAAATAAGTGCATGATTTTTTCATGAATGAATCTAATTACAAATAACTACATAACAATAATTGTGGAGAGAGGAAAGAAAAACCCTCTAAATGCCCCAAATAAACTATTTAAAAGTTAATTATTTCAGACATGGACATTGATACACAAAACAAAGGTGGTCTTTTTGAAAACATTTTAATTCTGTCACTCATCATTAAGGGTGTATTTCACAAGTGGCCTGTTTGGTTCGATTTTATCAAACTCAAGTTCATTTCCCCTCTTAGTGCGGATCTTTTGGGCAGGTGTGAATACAGCAAACAACCGAACCGAGAACCAGCTCAAGAGGTGGTCTTGGTCCACTTCCAAAATAACTGGCACAATTCGTGTGGTTCCTACTCGAACCAGTCTAAAATAGTCTGAATATAAACACTTATTATAGGTGTACCGTAGTGCCACTGTCAGCATGCCATGGCAGGTGCACATAAGAAGACATTAGGATCTTTCCACACAGTTAGTAATGCCAGGAAATTGCTGTAAAATTACCAGCAACGACTTTACCGGGAAATTCAAAAAAATGCGCTGTTCACACAGGCAACAGCATTCCTGTGATTTTTTCCGGAAGGGACCATTCACACATCGGTTTTTAAATTACTGGTAAATTCTGTGACATCATAAATGGGAATGAGCTCTCATTTTTGTGGTTTCATTTTTGTGCCAAATGTTCACATTCATGCGGCTTCTTTTGCCCAGAGCCTCGCATTACACGGACTTCAAACACAGCACGTGGAGTAAATGCTTCAACTGCATCAGAATGTTTATGATTGGCCCAGAGCTGTTGAATTTTGAATTTCAGTGGCTCTGGATTGGGCCCAGAGTAGATGTCTTAATGTCACCACGTTCTGACTCGTACGTGCTTATACTGGTAATTTTCCTTCTGCGTTCACACACCCGCAGAATTCCAGGTATTTATTTACTGGTAATGCTGACAACTTCTCATAATTCTCATTAAATTGGCCGGAACGAATTTACCGGTATTTTCGAAAAGGTCCTGTTCACTACATGATCTCTTTATGGCAATTTATACCAGTAATTTTTTGTGGAAAAAGTCTGTATTGTGAAAGGTCTTATTGATTTATCAGCTGGGGTCAATATGGGTAACCATAATGTTCACTTTCAAGTGTACGGGATGTTCAAAGATGACACTCAAAAAATACACACTTCAAGTATGACCAAATTCTATTT
>NW_024873556.1:0-9607 GCF_018340385.1 Cyprinus carpio | reverse complement strand
TACGGAAACCGGCAACCAAGGTTGTGTCTGACCTTTTCAAAGCACAGCCCTCTTGAACACAATCAAATTACTGAGATTGGCCTTTGTGCGTTCAGGTCGCTGCAAATACCTTCTATTTTTATTAAGCGGCAAACCAAGCATTTTTCCAGTTGTCCTGTGGGAAACTCTCTGTGTCCGTTTCTTTTGTGCTGTTTTTTCTTCTCATTTAATTTTTTTTTTTTTAAACGTTATACGAAATATTGGGCTTTGAGTTCACCCAGGCCTCTTTTCATGTGAAAGCTACCTGGTTAAAAGTATAGAGCTTTCGGCGTGGAAGTTCTACTGTCTGCCTAGTGTGCTTAATAATTGTCCTTCAACCCACTGTTGAAAAGAAAGCCAATCGTGCCCGTAGAGCGGCTGCTCAACAGAAGGCCACTTCGACAATAACTTTCGTGTTCCTCAGACGAACAGCCAAGCAGATTGCAATGGCACAGTGTGGTTAGGTATAGCTCTAGGTCAAACAATGCTGTGCTCTTTCATTTCTCATCAACTACAACAGCTTTAGTGACTGTATTCATAGCCTCTTGGCTGGCAAATCTGGGAGCTTGGTTCCTCCTCAACAGAGCCAATTGACAATTGTGAAAAAGAGAGTCACTGTTCCCGCCCAGTTTCAACGTGTGGACGCTTTCGCGTGTGAGGCGAACGTGAGAACCACTGACACTAAGCACTACGAAACCTGCCTGCTGAAAACATTCCGAAACCTTTAGAGCAGGCTCGTGAAAACGCACCAAGTTAAACATTTTCTAAAAGCCGCACTTTAGTCTAAAAGGGTTCATAACTTTTCTTCAAAAGGGATTCAGCTGTTGCTGCTCGGATTGTCGAAGGCGAGGACCTTTGTCGCGTGTTAGCGAACGTTGATGGACCACTACAAACTACAGAAACCTCCTCAATTCCTCTGTAGTGCTCATTTGGGAAATTTATACCGTGATGTGCCCAAAAGTGCAATAGACAATCTGGCGTAAAATCCCATACACAGCAACAGGACAGAGTTACATTCGGGGCATGCATTCTGCGCAGAATTTCCTGAAAATCTTCCCCTTAGCACTTACCTGGAAGTAGTCCTTTGTTTGCAGCGTGGACCGCACCTGCTTACCAGATAGCCATCAGGGGCACGAAAAGAACAAAAGCTTATCATCTGTCTCCCCGCCGCAGTTTTGAACTGGGACTTTTCCGCGTGTAAGGCGAACGTGATAACCTCTAAGCACTACGGAAAACCGGGCAACCAAGGTTTGTTCTTACCTTTTGCAACGCAGCCGCCTCTTGGAACACGAATACAAATTACAGATTGGCCTTGTGCTGTTCCGTTGTCTGCAACTTAACCTTCTATTTTTAGGGAGAGCGGCAAACCAAGGCTTTTTTCGCAGTTGTCTGCGGGAAACCTCTTTGGCCGTTTCTTATTGTGCTGTTTTTTCGTATCATTTTACTTTTTTCCTTTAAACGTTATACGAAATATTGGGTTACTTTGATTTTCACCACCAGCCAACGTTTCCTTGAAACTACCTGGTAAATGAGTATAGGAGACTGTCGATGCGTGGAAGTTACTGTACTGGGGCTTGCCAAATGTCTTGGTAAGCGTTGAGTTCCTCCTCAACAGAACGCCAATTGTACAATTGTGAAAAAGAGAGTCACTGTTCCCGCCCAGTTTCGAACTGGGGACCTATCGCGTGTGAGGCGAACGTGATAACCAACTACACTACGGAAACCTGCCTGCTGAAAACAGTCCGAAACCTTTAAGTGCAGGCTCGGTGAAAAGCGCACAAAGGTAACACTTTCTAAAGCACACTGTAGTCTAAAAGGGGTTCATACTTTTCTTCAAAAGGGATCAGCTGTTTCTGCTCGGTTTCGAAACCGAGGACCTTTCGCGCTTCAAACAAACTCTATTACCACCACAAAACAGAAACTCCTCAACTCCTTTGTAGTGCTCATTTGGGAAATATTTATACCGTGATGTGCCCAAAAGCAAATAGAACAATCTGCGTAAATCCCACACACAACAGGACAGAGTTAATTCGGCATGGGCAGTCTGCGCAGAATTTCCTGAAAAATCTCCCCTTAACATTACCTTGGAATTAAGGCCTTTGCAGGCGTAGACCACCTGCGTACCAGATAGCCAATTCAGCACAGAAAGAACAAAAGCCTTCAATCTGTCCCCACCCAGTTTCGAACTGGGGACCTTTCGCGTGTAAGGCGAACGTGATAACCTTCTACACTAGGACTACGGAAAGCCGGCAACCAAGGTTGTGTCTGAACTCTTTTCAACCAAAGGCACAGCCTCTTGGAACACGGGAATCAAATTAGCAGATTGCCTTGTGCTGTTCAGTCTGGCAATACCGTTCTATTTTTAGGCGGCAAACCACGCATTTCCAGTTGTTCTGTGGGACACCTCTGTGGCCGTTTCTTTTGTGGCTGTTTTTTTTGCGCTCATTATATTTTTTTTTTTGTTGAAACGTTATAAATCAAATATGGTGGGTCTTTTGAGTCACGCAGCCTCTGTTCATTGAACTACCTGGTTAAAATATATGTACTTCGGGCTGGAAGTACTCGCTGCCTAGTATGGCTTAATAATTGTGTTCACACCTGTTAAAGCAAGGCCATCGTTACGTAAGGCTGCTGCTGGCAAGCAGAAAGTCCACTCAGACAAATATCGTTTCGTGTTCCTCATTTAACGAACAGCCAGGCAGATTGAAATGGGCACAGGTGTGGTTTTAGGGGTTTTAGCTCTAGGTCAAACAATGGCGTCTTTCATTTCTGGCATCAACTACAAATCTTTAGTGACTGTATTCAGGCTCGTTGCTGCAACGCAAAATCTTGTATTCGTTGAGTTCCTCCTCAACAGAAAGCAATTGTACAATTGTAAAAGAGAGTCACTGTTCCTCAGCCCAGTTTCGCACTGGGGACCTTTCGGCGTGTGAGGCGAACGTGATAACCACTACAGCTACTGAAACCTGCTGCTGAAAACGTCCCCGAAACCTTAAAGTGGCAGGCTCGGTGAAAAGCGCACAAAGGTAACACTTTCTAAAGCCCACTGTAGTCCTAAAAGGGGTTCATACTTTTCTTCAAAAGGGATCAGCTGTTTTATGCTCGGTTTCGAACCGAGGACCTTTCACGTGTTAGGCGAACGTGATGACCACTACACTACAGAAACTCCCTCAATTCCTCTGTAGTGCTCATTTGGGAAATATTTATACCTTGAAGTGGCCCAAAGCAACAGACACCAGAAATCAATACTACCAACAGTGATGAAAAGAGCATCTAGTCATGGCAGTTCAGAGGACTTTGGTGAAAATCTCCCCCACAAAACAGGACAGAGTTTAATTCAGGCATGGCGAGTAGATGGCTCCGTGGGCCCTGGCACATGAATCTACATCACAATTTCTTCCTGAATGCTAATAGAAGAAAAACAAAGCAATGATCCAGTCAGACCCCAGGAGATGCCTAAAGAACGTATAACAAAGCAGACAAAAAAAGCTATGTATTCTTCCGACCTGTGTTTCTTTGTAACTTATCACTTGCATCTGGAGGAAATATGTTTAAACTAATATAGGTTAAGAAGGCTATTTCTGCAAGTCTTTGCCCCTCCTTTGCCAGCCCGTGAGTCGTTGCCGTACCCACCAGTTGATTGGATACCAGCTACATGAAAAGCAAAGTAACCAGATAGAACCAAAAATTTAACTTTCAGCAACAGAAAAAAGAAAGAAACAGCAAAAATTCGAAAGGAAAGAAAAAAAGAACAGAAAGAATAAATGAGACACCAAAAAAGATGACCTCGTTCATATGTGAATCCAGACACAGTTTCGAACTGGAGGACCCCCGACCCCCACCAGACTTCTGAACGCGGGGTTCCTAAGGCGGACGACCGACGATAACAGAATAGCCGCGGAGACAGGGTTTACGTTTAGCCGCGGACGTCAACCAATGTTGTGTAGCGCAAACACTGCGTCAACGCTAAGCCTTGATGACTGGAAAAAAACGGGGAAGAATCAGAATGCGATGAAGTAGCGTTGGGTGCTGTTCCCTCGACAGAAGACCATTGCCTGGTTTTAAAAAAAGAAAACCGCCCAAACCCAAGCATTTTTCACAGTTGGACGCTTTCTGCGTATGGGGCGTGAGGAAACGAGAAAAGAGGAGGAACAAAACATATGTGGTGGCCTGCTGAAAACGGTCAGAAACGCTTTAAGTACGGACTTCATTTGAAAAAGCGCACAAAAGGTTTTTTTTTTTTAACCGTTATAGTCGAAATATTGGGTCTTGAGGTTTTCACCAGTAGCAATCGGCTATTTTTCTGAACTACCCGGTTTAAAGAATTTGATTTTGTTTTAACTATTAGGCAGACATAATAAAAAAGAGGTTAGAAAGTAAGAGAGAAGAGTAGCTAACGGATCACGGTCGCCCGTTTCTGGGGAAAGGTGTGGAATATGAAGTGTACCCTGCTGCCCAAAGACAATCTGCGTAAATCCCACACACACAACAGTTTAGAGTTTATTCGGCAGGGTAGTATGCGTGTATAGTCTAGGTCCTAAATCTGTTATCTGTTAACGTGATGTGTTATGCTTGTTTGAGAGGTTTTCCTTCCGCGTACTCAGACAGCCAGTGGAAGAAAGAAAACGAAAATAAAAGAATATTAATTAGAGATTTTGAAAAAAAAGGGGGGGATACATTAGGATGAACTAAGTTAATGCTTATAATACAACAACAATTGTGGGGAAACAACGCAAAATGAAGAAAAACGAGAAAAAAAAAAAAAAAAGAGAAGAGGAGAAAAAAAAAAAAAAAAACGAGGAAGAAAGTCACTGTTCCCGCCCCCAGGTTTCGAAACAACTGTGGGAATCGTATTTTGCGGTGGGGTGTGAGGAGAAGCGGAGAAACTGGGAGTATCTGAGCGAAGTGATTGATAACCAATACACCTACGGAAACACTGCCTTGGCCCTGACTGGTCCTGATATGTGAAGAAAAAAGAAAAACAGTCCGAAAAACTTTTAAATGGTGGCATAAGGCTCGAAGATATATGTGAGGAAAAAAGCGCGCACAACTCACAAAGTTTAAGCACTTCCTAAAAGCCACAACGTTTGTATAATCAACTTGTAGTCTAAAAAATAATGGAGGGAGGAAGGTCGATTTGGGGGGGGGGGGGGATAGTTGAGGGTTTTCATGGATGGGGGTGGGGGGTTCATACTTTATCTTCAAAATATCACAGTGTACTTAAGATTGGGTAGTAATTCGAGCAAGCACTTGTTTGCTTTAATAGCCGATACAGGCTGAGTTTCTTTCACCACTTGGCTTTCCGGTTTTTTTTCAGAATTTCCGATTCGGTAGAGGGACCCTTTCGCGTGTTTGGTTAGGGCGAAACAGTGATTGCTGTATGACCACTCCCCCACTACAGAAGGACAGGGGAAGGAACTCTAATTCCTCTATAGTGAGTGCCATTTGAGGAAATATTAATACCGTGATGTGCCCAAAAGCAAATAAGACCATCTGCCGTAAAAAAAGTGGCGTGAAAATTACAATCCCACACTTTATGGGACAAGTTAATTCGGCGCATGGCAGTCTGCGCAGAATTTCCTGAAAAAATCTCCCCTTAACTTACTTTGGAATTAAAGGCCTTTGCGAAGCGTGGGACCACCTGCTTACCAGATAGCCAATTCAGCACAGAAAGAACAAAAACCTTCATCTGTCTCCGCCCAGTTTCGAACTGGGGACCTTTCACGTGAAAGTCGACGTGATAACCGCTTACACTACAGAAACCTGTCAATCCAAGGTTGTGTCGGACCTTTTCAACGCACGCCTCTTGGAACACGAATCAAATTACATATTGCCTTGTGCTGTTCAGTCTGCAAATACATTCTATTTTTTAGCGGCAAACCAAGCATTTTTCCAGTTGTCTGCGGGAAACCTCTGTGCCGGTTTCTTTTGTGCTGTTTTTTCGGTCTCATTTATTTTTTTATTTTTTTTAAACGTTATAACAAATATTGGGTCTTTGAGTCACCACCATCTGTTCCATTGAACTACCTGGTTAAAAGTCTAGATACTGTCGTCGTGGAAGTACGGCTGCCTATGTGGCTTAATATTGTGTTCACACCTTTTTAAAGAAAGACCATCGTGACTTAGAGCTGCTGCTCAACATAAAGCCACTCAGACAAATACTTTCGTGTTCCTCAACAGAACACGCCAGGCACGTATTGAAATGGCACGAGTGTGATTTAGGCTTAGACTGCGGTCAAAACAATGACTGCTCTTCATTTTCCTGCACTGCACCGCGCCAGAAAGTGACTGTATCCATGCCTCGCGGGTCAAGAAGTCTGCAGCTGAGTTCCTCCCGGCTGCAGCCACCGCCACCGTAGCAAGAGAATCACTGTTCTACCAGTTTCTAACCGGGGACCCGTGAGGCTTAACGCATAAATCACTACACTACGGAAACCTGGTTCGCTGCAAACACAGTCCCGAAACTTAAAGCGCAGGCTCGGTGAAAGGCACAAAGGTAAAACACATTTTCTAAAGCCCACTGTAGTCTAAAAGTGGGTTTCATGCTTTTCTTCAAAAAGGGATCTAGCTGTTTCGCTGATCTGGTTTCCGAACGGAGGGACCGTCGCGGGGTTAGGTGCACCCGCGAGCGTGCAGCCCACTACATACAGAAACTCCTACAATTCCTCTGTAGTGCTCATTTGGGAAATATTTATACAAAGACGTGACCGCCTGTGGCCACCAAAAGCAACAAAAATAGACAAAAGCTGGAGTTGACGCACAAATCGGGCCCCGTGAAACTTACCTATGGAATTACGGCCTTTGCAGCGTGGACCACCTGCCACCGATAGCCAATTCAGCACAGAAGAACAAAAGCCTTCATCTGTCTCCGTCCCAGTTTCGAACTCGGCCGGACCTTTCGCGTGTAAGCGCCGAACGTGATAACCTACACCTACCGAAAACGGCAACACAAGGTTGTGTCTGAGACATTTTCAACAGCCACGCCTCTTAGGAAAACAAGAATCAAAGACAGAATTGCCTTGTGCTTGTTAATCTGCAAATACCTTCTATTGTTTAGCGGCCAAACCCAAGCCATTTTTCCATGGTCTTTCGGAAACCTCTGTGGCCGTTTCTTTTGTGCTGTTTTTTCGTCTCATTTAATTTTTTTTTTAAACGTTATACGAAATATTGGGTCTTTGAGTTCACCAGCCATCTGTTCATTGAAACTACCTGGTTAAAAGTATAGAGACTGTCGGCGTGGAAGTTACTGCTGCCTAGTGGTGGGCTTAATAATTTAGTCTCACAACCTGTGTAAAGAAAAGACTCGTGAACGTAAGGCTGCTGCTCAACAGAAGGCGCCACTCAGCACAAGATCTTTCGTGTTCCTCAGGACGAAAGCCATAGGCAGGTTGAAATGGCACTGTGTGAGTTTAGGTTTACTCTAGGTCAAACAATGGCCCTGCTCTTTCATTTCTCTTCTCTGCATCAACTTACAGCTTTATGTACGGTATTCATGCCTCTTGGCCTGCAAATCTTGGTACGTTGAGTTCCTCCTCAACAGAAGCCAATGACAAATGTGAAAAAGAGAGTCCTGTTGCGCGCGCCGCCCGTTTTCGAACTGGGGACTTTCCGCTTGTGGAGGCGAACGTGATAACCACTACAACTACAAACCTGCCTGCTGAAAAAGGCCCGAACCTTTAAGAGGCAGGCTCGGTGAAAAGCGCACAAAGTAACACTTTAAAGCCACTGTATCCTAAAAGGGGTTCATACTTTTCTTCTTCAAAAGGGATCAGCTGTTTTCGCTCTTTCGAACCTAAAAAATAGGGAGAAACCAAAAAAAAGAGAGGACCTTTTCGCTTGTTAGGCGAACGGATGACCACACACTACAGAAACTCCTCAATTTTCCTCGTAGTGCTCATTTGGTGGGAAATAGTTATACCGTGATGGTCCCAAAAGCAAATAGACCGTCTGCTTAAACCCACACACAACAGGACAGAGTTACGTCGGGCAGGCATCTGCGCAGAATTTCCGCCGAAAAATCTCCCTTAACGTAACCTGAATTAAGGCCTTTGCAGCGTGGACCACCTGCTTACCAGATAGCCCAATTCAGCACAGAAAGAACAAAAGCCTTCATCTGTCTCCGCCCAGTTTCGAACTGGGGACCTACATTTCGCGTGTAAGTAAGGGCGAACTGAAACCTCTACACTACGGGAAACCGGCAAACCAAGTTTGTCCTGACCTTTCAAAAAAAAATTTCACCGCACGCCTCTTGGAACAACGAATCAAATTACAGAATTGCCTGTGCGGTTCAGTCTGCAAATACTGTCTATTTTTAGCAGCAACCAAGCATTTTGTTTTCGCCCAGTTTTCATAGGAAAACCCTCCTGTATTGCGTTTCTTTTGTGCTTGTTTTTTTTTTTTTTTTTGTCGTCTCATTTTAATTTTTCCTTTTTAAACATTGTATACAAATCGTGGGGTGCTTTGAAGTTTTTCACCAGTCCATCTGTTCATCATGGAAACTACCGCCGGTTTAAAAAAGGTAAATTATGAGCCTATAAGCGTGGAAAGTTACTGCTGCCAAAGTCTTGGTAGCGTTTGAGTTCCTCCTCAACAGAAAGTTTCATCTGTACATTGTGAAAAAGAGAGCCAACTGTTCCCACGCCAGTTTTCGAACTGTGGACCTTTCTGCCGTGTGAGGCGAACGTGATAACCACTACACTACGGAAACCTGCCTGCTGAAAACAGTCCGGAAACCTTTAAGTGCAGGCTCGGTGACAACGCACACAGTTACCACTTTCTAAAGCCCACTGTAGTCTAAAAAGGGTTCATACTTTCTTCTTCAAAAGGGATCAGCTTTTTCTGCTCGGTTCGAACTCGGACCTTTTCGCGGTTTTAGGCGAACGTGAGACCGCCTACACTAATCAGAAACTCCTCAATTCCTCTGTGTGCTCATTTTGGAAATATTTATACCGTGATGTGCCCAAAACAAAGGACACTCTGCGTAAATCCACCACAACAGGACAAGTTCAGCGGCATGCAGTCGGCGCAGAATTTCCTGACAAAGCTATCGCCCCTTACTTACCTTGGAATTAGGCCTTCTGCAGCGTGGACCACCTGCTTACCAGATAGCCAATTCAGCACAGAAAGAACAAAATCCTTCATCTGTCTCCGCCGCAGTTTCGAACTGGAGCGCTTCCGCGTGTAAGGCGAACGGGATAACCTCACACTACGAAACCGTCACCAAGGTTGTGTCCTGACCTTTTCACCGACGCCTCTTGGAACACAATCATTACAGTATTGTCCTTGTGCTGTTCAGTTCTGGCAAATACCGCTCCTATTTTTAGGCGGTCAAGCCAAGCAATTTTTCCAGTTGTCTGTGGGAAACCTCTGTGGCCGTTTCTTTTGTGCTGTTTTTTTTTCGGCTCATTGATTTTTTTTTTTTTAAACGGTATACGAAATATGGTCTTTTGAGTCACTCATCCATCGTTCATTGAAACGACCCTGGGTTTAAAAGTATAGAGAGACTGTCGGCGTGGAAGTTACTGCGGCCTAGTGTGGCTTAATAATTGTGTTCACACCTGTGTAAAAGAAAGGAGGCCATCGTGACGGA
>NW_024873555.1:0-1459 GCF_018340385.1 Cyprinus carpio | reverse complement strand
TTTGTAATAAAACCGATGTTTTATCAACATTAAAATCATCTGTACTCCCTCTTTCTATCTTTTTTGGATAAAACACAATTAAAATCCCCCGCTACCACTAGGGGCACCCTACCTAACATGTGGGGCTGCAGATCCTCTAAAAGCTCATGTCTGTCATTTTTTTCTGTAAAACCATACACGTTTAGAATATTAAGATCTTTACCTAAAAAAGTCAGATTCACTAAAATTGCCCGCCCGCCCCTCACCACAGTGGTACCCTGCACCATGATGTTTGAATTGTTGATTAAAATAGCCACACCATCCACTAAAAAAGGGCATAGCACACTCTTGCAATAAATAAAAAAGATATCTACCAACAATTTTTTAACAATGATGCAAAACATTGCTGTCTCTCACACAAGAGTGTGGACCTCTACACTTCTTCACGTTGATTGTAGAGATAGCGATGGCCATGAGCAGTATGGGGTTAAAATGCCAGCATTTAAAAGAGGAACAACAAGATAAAAGGACTGTTCAGCAGTTATATAAAATCCTGTCACCCAAGAATCAATGTTGCTATTTGCCTCTCCCTTTCCCCAGAGATGCGGGATCAGGGACAATGCTCATCGCCTCAGCCTTCCACAGGAAAGACTCTGGCTGTTTCCTTCGGGCGACGATTGTTCTTAGCATAATGTGCAGAACAGAGACTTGCATTGTGAGATTTCGCTCGGGGCCACATACGGTCTAGATCTTCCAAGAACTATCCTATCCGATGCGATGGCCCTCCAGCATTGTTTCTCCTCTTGAAATATAGGAGATCTCGCAGACCTTTTCCTGCACGTTGAGATTGGGGAAGGGAAACAAGCGTTTCATCACTCCCACGATCCCCACACTAATCTCTGACACCGTTTCTAGGGAGGAAGCTCTCCCCCTCTTCATCCTCCATTTTGTTCGCATCTGTTGGGAGTGCTCCTCCCCCTGTGCACCCAACAAACTTGACTTCCGCCCCCTGTGGCCGCCCCACTTTCTCTTCCTTGTCCAATGCTTGAGAATGGCAGGATATTTGAATTTCCCGCCAAAACCTCAGGCTCCGCCTCCTCCCTTTCTTTCTTCCCGCTTGCTCCCTTTAGTGGGGCGCCATTTCTTATACTTTTCAGCTTGTTGGCAAAAGCTTTTTTGGGCAATCTCTGTAGAGATGGTTGGTTTCACCACAGAGGTTACACCGTCTCGCCATTGGTACATTCCTCAAAACTGTGACCATTTTCTCTACACTTACCACACACTCCATTTCCTGGCATGTTGTGCAAGATGCCCTATGTGCCCACACTTCCGGCACAATTTGAGCATTCCTTGATAATGAATGTAGCCGCGGTTTCTTCTCCCAAACACAATCATTGAAGGTATCTGATCTCAGGACTTGGAATCCGCTTTTGATCCTCCCATTGTTTAATGGGAACTTCCGTTTAATTCCAGATGCCAT
>NW_024873554.1:0-1576 GCF_018340385.1 Cyprinus carpio | reverse complement strand
ATTTTTCGCTTCATGACATCTGTGAGGAGGGCGAATTTTTTTATAACTCATCCGTTCAAATTAAATTAAGCCTTAAAGTTTTGCATAATTAAGGGCGTGGCCACTTGAGTGACAGGTGGATTGCCGCTGCTGATAATTCTGTCGAGCTAGGTGGGCGTGGCTTCAGCAACCAGCTCCTGCCTTTTTGCCCATTTTCGATTATCCGGGAGAGTCGCGCGGTGACATGCTGCCAAGATGGCGATGGCCCGCTCTGCACACTTTGAGCTTCAAAAACGCTCTTCAGGAGTCTATGGTGACGTCACTGCACAACCTTTCTGCTGAAGCAGTTTGTTCACGTTTGTGTAGCTGCACAAACCAATGGCGCTTCAGCCCGCCAGAAGGGGCGGGGCCAACCACTATATAAGTTGGCCCGTAGCGCCATTCATCAGATCATTCGACTGAAGCGACGATCATCGATTCGTGCAGCTTGCAGTGCGTCAAGTGACATAACGCTAGGTCCCTTATCTCAGGGAACCAAGGTTACATTAAGTAACCTAAAGCGTTCCCTTTTGAATGTTCACTATCGTTATGTATGGGAGCGAATCCAATCACGCCACACTACAAGCAACAATCACATGCTGCTCTGCAAGCCCAGTGTTAGAGCACTAATAAGGGCCCTAAGGGACTTGGGCATTATCTCACCCCAAGCTTAGCTGAGGGCATGAGAAACCACTACCCACATGGGAGGTTAGACAGATAGAATCCGCGCCTCCAGGGCAGGGATGTCTAAATTATAGAATCTGGCAAAAGTGGACGGCGATGACCAGCCGGCGGCCGCACAGATCTCACTGATTGATATGCCACTGGACCACACCCATGAGGAGGCCATTCCCCTTGTGGAGTGGGCTCTCACACCAATAGGGCATTCCAGTCCTTCCGATGCGTAAGCCAGAGCTATTGCATCAACAATCCACTGAGACAGTCTTTGCTTGGTAACCGGCAGACCCTTCTGGCGGCCTCCAAAGCAAACAAACAGTTGTTCAGACTGCCTGAACAATCTAGAACATTCCACATAGACTCTCAGAGCCCTAACAGGGCAGAGAGTATTCGGTCCCTGCTCGGCGTCTGCAGTGGGGAGCGCCAATGGGGATATTACTTGTGCTCTAAAGGGAGTAGAGAGCAACTTTAGGAACATAACCATGTCTCGGTTTCCCATTAATATGGAATTCATTGAGCCCAAACTCCAGACGCGAAGTGCTGACCGACAGCGCTTGTAAGTCACCCACATGCTTTACCAACGCCAAAGCAAGGAGTAGGGCCGTTTTAAGCGATAAGGGCCGCAAGTCAGCCGAACTGATCGGCTCAATTTGGGGCCTTTTTAGGGCCCCTAGGACCATGGATAAGTCCCAACACGGCACAGTCTGAGGTTGAGGAGGATTCAGTCTCCTCATTCGCTTCAGAAATTTAAGGACCAAGTCGTTTCTGCCTACTGAATGGCGGGCCGGCCTCGAGAGAATGATTCGCTGCGATGGCCACCACATATACTTTGAGTGTGGATGGGGCGCGCCCGTTATCTAGCAGAACTTGCGAAAAGTCA
>NW_024873553.1:0-1866 GCF_018340385.1 Cyprinus carpio | reverse complement strand
ATGACATTTGTCAAGTATGGTAACCATACTTTCGAAATTGGTGCTCTGCATTTAACCCATCAGTGCACACACACAGCAGTGAGAGTAGACACACCGTGAACACACACCCAGAGCAGTGGGCAGCTATATCCAGCCGGGGACAACTGGGGGTTCAGTGCCTTGCTCAAGGGCACTTCAGTCATGGGTATTTGGGGTGGAAGAGGCGCTGTTCATTCCTCCCTCCACCTACAACTCCTGCCAGCACGAGGACTCGAGACCTGCGACCTTCTGGTTTACAAGTCCAAATCTCTAACCATTAGGCCACAGCTGCCCCCCTTGTGAAGCTCAATTATCTTTTGCTGCACATCAGAAATATATTCTTGGGTTTTTCTCATTGTGATGGATGATTAAGGGAATGTGGGCTTTGTTTTCCCTCCTCTTTATATTTCTGTGAAACAGGAAGCCAGAGCTGGATGATTTCATGTTTATAATCACGCTGGAGTGCTCAAAATTGTGAATATGAATGGGAATATACTTCAGAGATATTTTACTCATAAGAATTTATAGGGGTGCCAATAATTGTGACCAACAGTATTTGAGAAAAAACATTATTTCTAATGATATTTCCCCTGCGTTTTAAATTCTTATTATCCAATGAAAGGATGCATTTTTGTGATTTTTTTTAAATAAAAGACCAAAAGGATTAACAATGCAGATACATTTTCAGAGCCTTTTTTGATATTATTACCCAAGGGAGTCCAAAATTTTTGGCCTCGCCTGTCTGTTTGTAATTAAACATACATTTTGGGCAATCATTTTGTAACTGTTTATCTTGTATGATCAAATCTAGTGAAAAATGTATGTGCACATGGTTACAATATGTTAAAGGGTGGGGCTGTTTCAGAATTGTTATTATTCATTTATTTTTTGTGAAAAGTTGTCTGTAAGGAACTGGAATAAACAGATTGATGGAATAAAAACAGGATACAGGTTTAACCATCAATTCGAAAATACTTCTGCTTAATGTTCCACTGGTCAGATAGGCAACTAAATCTACACATAGTATCGCTTGCTCTGTCACTGTGGTATAGAACCACCAGGGTCCATATACAGATTTTCTAAAAGAATTTAGATTCCGAACCTGGTTACCGTTGATTAGCACTAATAGTCTAAGATTTTAAACATTCATGCTGATAATACAAATTCAGGAATTCTACTGACCAATAAACTCTTCCTGTCGTTTAACGTCACCGGGCCCACTCATCATTTTAATCATACTGCAGATTTAATCCATGGAATCACCCACTGATATAGCTATCGAAATAACCGCCTGATTTATTCTCCCAACTGGTCTGAAAATCTATAGTCATAACAATAAACAAACAGACTAGCAACATGGACACTACTTCTCTTAATACATTAGAAGCTGTTGCCTCAATCAAATTTAAAAGGTTAGAGAAAACGTCCTGTACCATGGTATAACAGTAATAACCATTCTCTCAAGAAAGAAACTCTATCTTCAGGCAAATGGAGAAAAACTAACTTGGAAGTTTTTAGAATTGCATGTAAAAACAGTATGTCCAGCTATAGACAGACTCTAATAACTGTCAGGGCCGAGCATATCCACAAACCAAAACAATCCAAGGTTGTTATTTAGCACAGTGGCTAGATTAACGAATGACCAGACGCCACCCAATCTAAATATTCCCTCACAGTTAAATAGTAATGGCTTTATGAATTTATTAAATGATAAAATAGATAACATCAGAAATACAACAGCAAATGTAGATTCTACAGCATCTAATACTTCAGTTTTATCCATCGCACCCAAAGATAAAATGCAGTGCTTTAGAACTATAGGACAGGAGAGTTAAATAAACTTATCAC
>NW_024873552.1:0-1925 GCF_018340385.1 Cyprinus carpio | reverse complement strand
TGAGGATATCTCTGTTGTAGATGAAGTGAATTTGATGTTATCTGTGCTTGTTGTGACGATGGTGAAGATGGAGAGAAATCTGTTGTGGATGTTGTTAACTCAATGTTGAACCACTTTCACGTGTAGTAGTGATTCTATTGATGTTGTGCTCACAGGAGATACAGCTGTTGTAAATGTTGATGGCACTGTTGTGTGATATCTATTTCAATGGTTTGAGATAATTGAGTGTATGGTGTCTGCTTCTGTTTGTTTGTTTCACACTAGATGAGGATATCTCTGTTGTAGATTAAGTGAATTCTGATGATGTCTGTCCTTCTGTTTGTAGACGATGGTGAAGATGGAGTAGAATCTTTTTGTGGGATGTTGTTGTTCCCAGTGTTGAACCACTCCTCACTTGTAGATGATTCTATTTGTGGTTGAGCTCACAGTAGATACAGTTGTGTAATGTTAGGAGTTGTTGTTTGTGATTCTATTTTCATTGGTTGAAGTATAAGTTTAGTGGATGTGTCTGCTGGTTTGTTGTTTGATCTAGAACCTAGATGATAAACATCTCTGTTATAGATGACGTGAATTCTGATTGTTGTCCTGTCCTTCTGTTGTCAGACGATGGTAAAGAATGAGTAGAATCTTTTGTGGATGTTGTTGTTCGCCCCCATTGTTAAGACCACTTTCACACTTGTATAATGATTCTATTGATGGTTGAGCTCACAGGATATAACAGTCTGTTGTAAGTGTTGATGCATCGGGTGCTTTGTATATGTCTATAATCAGATGGTAAATGAATCTTTAGATGAGAGGATGGTGTCGGCTTGTTTGTTGTTTTGTTTCTACACATAGATGAGAGATATCTCTGTTATTAGATGAAGTGAATTCCTGATGTTGACTTTCCGTCGACATCGTAGACATAGTGGTGAGTATTCAGTATTTAGCTGTTTGGAAATGAATGTTGTTCCCAGTGTGGAAACTCACTTTTCACATTGTAGATGATTATGTTGTGTTTGTGCCTCACATTAGATCACAGCTGTGTGTAAGTGGTGTTGGAGTCTGTTGTTGTAGATTAATCGATATCATTGGTAAAAAGTACTATTGATTGAGGTTTGTGGTGTCTGCGGTTTTTGTTGTTTGTTCTACACTAAGTATGAGGCATATCTCTGTTTCTAGATGGAGTGCATCTTCTAAAATGTTGTGTCTGTCTTTCTGTTGTAGACGATGGTGAAGATGGAGTAGAATCTGTTGTTGATGTTGTTGTTCCCACAGTTGAACCACTTTCACGTGTAGATGATTCTTTTGTGGTTGTGCTCACGGGAGGGATATGCAGCTGGTTGTGTAATGTTGATGGAACTGTGGGTGTAGATTCTATTTCAGTGGTGTTTGAGATAACTTGATGGATGGTGTCTGCTGGCTTGTTGTTTGTTCGTACACTAGAAGTTAGGATCTCTCATGTGGTTTGTAAGGATGAAGTGAATTCTGATGTTGTCTTTTCCTTCTGTGTTGTAAGAGCGTATGGTGAAGATGGAGTAAATCTGTTGTGGGATGTTGTGGTTCCCAGTGTTGAAGACCACTTTCACTTTTGTAGATGATTCCTAGGGATGTGGGAGCTTACCAGGAGATAAGGACACGGCTGTTGTAGTATGTTGGTGGGTAGCCTGGTTGTTGTAGATTCAAGATTTCACAGTGGTTGACGTAATATTGAGTTTGATGGTGTCCTGCTTGGTTTGTTGTTTGAATCTACACTAGATGATAAAAAATCTCTGGTGTAGATGAATGAATATCTGATGTTGTCTTCCGTCTGTTGTAGAGATGGTAAACTGAGCATAGATTCCTGCTTGTGGATGTTGTTGGTCCCAGTGTTGAACGCACTTTCACTTGTAATGATCTATTATTGTGGGTTGAGGTCTCACCCGGAGATAACAGCTGTTGTAATT
>NW_024873551.1:0-2070 GCF_018340385.1 Cyprinus carpio | reverse complement strand
CACATGACCCCCCCCCCCCCCCCCACCCACAATTATCTTAATAACAGCCTGAATTATAAGCATGAAGTCAGCAAAGTTTGGCAACTTTACAACGAAAGTCGCACCCCCAATGCACACTGCGGCAAAGAGATTGGTGTAAACATTGTTGCACCTGAACCAGTATCGCTACTCGCAGAAAGACACTGGTCCAGTGTTGGTGAGGGGCAGGTGTTCCTCTGTAGTAGTATCAGTCTCCTGCTCTGGTGCTGATGGGACCTAGAACCTGCTGTGTGCTCTCCGGCTTCGTGCTCTCCCCACACACTGATTTGGTGAATACTCACAATGCGCCTAACAGTATAATCAAAATCAGTTTACTGAACCCACGTTTCCACTCATCCGCTCAACCTTGGAATCAGTCCTTACAAGGCATTTTAAACCACGAAAGAAACAGAAACGAATGCTGAACTGGAGTTTTGGCCACTATCTCCTAAAATTCCCTCCCAGTACGAATGTCTGATCTGCAAGACTTTCATAGTCTAACAAAAAATTTTAGTTGGCATGGTATTTGGACGGTGAATATTTTACTTGCACTGAAGCAGTCTTTCTCAATTGTCGTCTAAAAACTACTTCCCTTCATCCTGGAAGCAAAAAATCCAAAAAATTATACATTCAAGACATAGTAAGGATTGGTGGTGCTGGACGCTTCATATTTTGACTCATGAACTTAGGGACCGATGTGGTCGTGCTTAAAGACCATACACTCTTTCATGTTCAGAAAATGCCCAAGTTTTGGGAAAGAAAGTAATCTCACCATGCTCAGAAGCATTGGTGGCTCCAAAGAATGAATAAGTACTACACTCGCCTGCTGTTGGTCCTGTAAAATTTATTATTTTAAAATCGAGCAAAAAATTACTCTAAAAAAAAAGCAGACGTACTTAGCCATGTGCAACACAAAGTCAGTTAATAACAAATCTTTCAACCAAGTGAGTATTAACCTCCAGCCAGCCCTCCTCTAATATAATAAATGTTATAACAATATATAAACATAAATCTACGAGGAGGGGGTCCTTAGAGCAATGTCATAAAACATTGTTTAATTACTTTTATATTTTATAATTTATTTTATCACAGCGTCCTACAAGTACAATTGATAAACAAGCAGCAAAGTTTGTGTTTGACTTACTGATGGAAAAAATCTTACAGTAATGTCAAGGATAGCGAGGTGGTCAGATAAGTCTTCACCCGTGGCCTCCGAGAGAGGTAACCCTAAACTTCCCTAATTTTATTTTTTCAAACATGATGGTCTCACTGTGCTATATTTATGATTTGTCCATATCAAAGAACATTTTGATGTTTATATAACTTTGAGAGAGCAATTATGTATTGGACCTATGCAATAAGAAAATAAGGATTTCGTATGTGCAGTGATCACTGAGGGTTTTTAATTTTGCCAATTTTAAAATCTGCCCAGATGAGGGATTTTTATTTTTATTTATTTTATTGCATTTGAAAGGGACTGTTACGCACAGTCCATATGTGTGGTCGGGTGGTTAATTGCATCTAGGTTTTTTTTAATGTCCTCGTCTTGCACAAACTTGTCACAAATGGGGAAAGAGGGGAAAATCTGTTGTGCTCACATTCGGTGTGGATTGAACTAGATTCTAACCAAAAAGCAGTAAGCTCTTTGTGGATTTTTTGTAAAAAAATAGAAAATAAAAAAGACAGAGCTAATGTCTTGCGAGGCTAAAGGTCAAGATCAAGTTGTATTTAATATGGGGAGTCCAAAAACAGTTGACATTATATGCCCCAGCGCCACACCTGACCTTGACTGAATTGCCAACTTGAAGAGGGAAATATATAGATGCTAAATGTCCAAAAACAAATTGCGTGGAACTGTGAACACAGGAATTTAATTTAGAAAATCAACGTTATGTGGACAGAAGTTGTCCAAACATTAAGTTGTATTTATTTACTTCTCTCCAGGCCAAAAGTACAAACCTTATAGTCATCACATTGAGCTCTGTCTTGCTGTCACCTCTAAAATGAAAGAGCAGTGACAGCTGACTGCTTCTTCACATCTGAACCAAGTTC
>NW_024873550.1:0-5819 GCF_018340385.1 Cyprinus carpio | reverse complement strand
AATACAATGAACTCAATTTTTTCTCAACTTGCAATAGCACATTCAACCAAATAATTAACAGATTTTTCCATACAAACTATTTTATTTTCCTTTACAATTCAATAAATGTTAAGGACAAACTCAGTTAACAAAGGATTACCATTAATTTTTTCTTTGTAACAACTTTTTAACTGTAAAATACAGCTAACACTTCTCTTAGTAAAAATTCTAAACAATTCTGAATATTTGTAAATACAAACTCAAAACTAAATTATATAGTAATTACAGAAAAATAATTTCATTTCAAAATAAAACAATTTGTCACATAAAATGGTATTGCAATTTCATAAAGTTTAATGGTGACAATGTATTAAGAAAATGCATGGAAAGTGTATACATCCTTACAAAGTTTTGTCACACAAAAATGTTAATACCATTTTAATTTTTTCACACTTTATGCCATCCAATACCCGTTAAAACTTCCTTTGTTGTAAGACGAATTAAGATATTTTTTAATGAAATCTGTGATCTTTCTGTCCCTGCTCCTTTGCAAAGGCCTAAGCAACTATGTGCAGCTTGCAGAGATCCAGAAAGTGGAGCAGTCCTTACAGTAATCTCAAGTGATGTCAGTTCTGTTTTAAGCTCAGTTTTATGAAGGTCATTGCCTAGTGTTTTCATACCATTTTATTTAGTACATAGTTGTTAACTCCTTCGAAGTGTATCGCGGAAGGATAAGCAGGGATACGTGACGATGTTAAACGATAGTATAGAATCCATTGTAGTCGATGCTTGGAGCCGTACGTCGTTAGAAGGAATTGGTCTTTTACTTTCGCTTTCTGGACTCTTGATGAAAGTAGTTGAGTAGGCTGTCAAGGGAGGACGACAGAAAGGCTCGCAGATATTCATTATAAAGAGGGTATTGTTTGTAGGTTTTAGTTGGGGTCTTTTTAGATCCATGAGGGTTGATTAGGTTGTCTAAGCAACTCAAGAGGGATTGTTCATTTTGGGTGCCCCTAAACTGGATACTACTAGAGTGTATTGGTCCACGAGTTAATAATAGGAACCTTTGATATCTGAGTGGAATATGGATAACTTTAATAAGCACAGGAAATCTTGTTGCAAAATAGATGTCAGGCCATCGATGCAGAGAACTTAGAAAGAAAAAATTGTTGTAAAATGTTCGGACAAACACAGGCCTTTTGGTAGTAATACACAACACCTTACCTCAACAACATCGTTTTAAGGGCAATGTGGATTTTTTAAGGGGAGTGCACTTCTTTGCAGGCTGGCTGAGTATTCCGCCCTTCCAGTGTTCATCAGCCAGCCCCGATGAATTTTTTGGGTAGTTTATGTTAAGGCATAAAGCAATCACATCATGTTCACATACGCATTTGGTATGTCAACAAGTCCCTCACAGAACAACTGCTTCCTCTATAACAAGGGCCACATCATTAGAGTCGCATTGGGAAGAGGTTCTGTCAAATCTTCACGCTGTGAGATTCCTAGAGTCATCGACCCGATCAGTTTCTTCTTTGAGAATCTGTGTGCCGTATTATTTAAGAAAAGAATAGACGAAAGTAGCGAGCGCATGAAAACGTGTCAGAAATGGTGCTTTCACACATACAACACTGAAGGCTCAAAGGCACTTAAACATCAACAGTGGAGTATTATTGTTAAAGGAGTGCTACCTCGGTCTTGACAAGTGTGGGTGCCGAAGTACTCAGGGGGTTCACTCACTGTGTGAGAATGATTGCTCTAGAATAGTTCTTGAAGTGATAGTTCTCTAAAGTTCAACGTTTATTGGTTGGATAGTAATTGGTTTGTTTCATGGGGTCTGTAAAGTAAGATTTCAGGGACTTTACCCGAGGCTAGTCGATGTGATTTTTTTTTTTTCCCAGTGTGAATAATATCATCATACAATATTGGCAGTGGGTTTTGTCACGAGGTCCGATGAAATATTAATTTTTAAGAGATGTTCCAGGGAACAATTTTAAAGTGCCACGAAAGAGTGCAATTGTGATGATTACAATGGTCCTATTCACGGGGGCAGTCAGACTCTGATTAGTATTTTAATGTATCTTATTACTACTCACATCCACATTTTTTAGGTTATGAAATAATACATTAAAGGGATAGTTCATGCTGTCGTTAGAATGGAAATTTGGCTGCGTCGTCTCTGATATAGCTCACCGCCTCATGTGTGGTTGCACAAACACGCTGTATGCAACTGTTTATTTCTTCTGCTGAGCGAGAAGCAAATGGAAGTTATTTCTGAGGAGATGTGCAGTAAACGTCAAAGCAGTTAATTTGTCCGCATATATGACTTCCCTTAGTAGGAAAAAATATATAGCAATGGAAGTCAATGGTTAACCGACATTGTCAAATGATCATTCCTTTGTGTTCAGGATGGCAGAATAGAAAAAATTACCTTATCAAAAAACTAACCAAAAAATCAAAAGAAAAACATTCAATAGCAGGTTGTGAAATCAACATGAGAGGTGAGTATATGATGGACAGAATTTCCATTTTATGAAGTGAAAACGTTATCGACTTAATTTAACTTATACTATCATACTGCCTCTTACTTTCCATATACCTCACAGAGCTTTATGAATGCGATCGATTCTCATGCATGAACCATGGCAGCCCCTGCAGTATGCAACCTCTTAGTTAGGTTTGATGCCTTCATCAAAAAGAAAAAAAAAGTTATGATTACGTTATTATGACGTTTCATTTACTTGAGACTGCATGCATTTGAAGATGGTTTCCTTGGTTTACTTGTATTAGTTTTTTTCTTTCATCTTGGACACAGAATTAAGATAGTTTTTTATGACAATCCTATATGTGATGCTTTACTGACCCTGCGATAGACAGGCAGGATGGTGTTGTAAATGGTTGAGCTGGCATGCAAGTGGGTCGATGGCTGGGTCGTGGCTGAGCTGCAAGGCTGCGAAGCATGGGTGTCTAGGGGATAGTAGGTCGCTCCATCAGGTAGGTGTGTTGAACAGAGAGAGATTGAGATGATGGCTTCATCCTACGATCTTTTATGCACGATGTGCTTCGTGCTTTTGTGTGGACACAGGAGACGATGTGTGATGTGGAAGACGCACTGAGGTAGCACAAAGCGTAAGTAACATTTTTTTGACGACTGGAGCGCTCCTTCGAGGACTCTGTTGTGCAGTGTCCTTCAGCCACTCCCTCCAAAGTGGCCTACGTAACCGCCTCGCAACCCCCGCCCCCAGAGGCCTCGTCTAAAGCGCGAATTCGAGTACTGAGAGCGCATGCGAGCTTGTAGTGACTTTGTGCCAGCACCCTTGGCCTGCCGTTGAGGTACCCATAGACGTCTCTGTTCCCTGAGGTTCAGGAAAGTCAGGTCACACAGCGCTCGTTCCTTGTCTTAATAGAGTAGGAGAGAGCGGCTTGTGTGTGTATCTAGGCTGTGTCGTGGGTGTCTCGTAGCACAGCATGCTAACTGGTTTTCGTAGCACACTCTCATATACCCCTAGGGTCGTTCCACTACCGTCACCAAACTTAATAGATTTTTCTTTATGAAATCTTCCGGAGCTTTCTGACTCCTTGCAGTGAACACAGCAAGGCGAACTACGTATACGTCATGGCCGTGTGTCATAGGTCCAAAAGGTAATAATTAAGATCAATGTTTCAGTTATGTGCCACGTAACTCTCCGGGGAGTGGAGTACATCCGGGGGGATTGAACACCGGGAGATATCTTCGTCTGATAATTCTGCTGCACCACTCCACTCACAGTCTTTTTAGCATTTAATATTACCATTATTTATTTTGTGTCAGTCGTGCGTAGGTTATTTGTTCGTACTAACGCAGGTCGATGAACTGCTTTCTGTAAGAGGTGGTGGAGGTAGAACTCGCGCTGATTCTAGGCGCAGGAAGAACACATGAGACAACATCGTCGTTTTTTTGTTTTTTGCCACGAAAGTTTCCCGCTCACGGTCAGTGCTCTCTGGCGCGCAATACACTACACTAGCACACACGCTCTCTAAACATTCAACCACACGACCCACACACACGAACACACCAACTGAATTCGGTGGCAGATATTTACAACATTAACTTTGTTTTGGTCTATTGTGATTAAACTTGATATTTTAAAAGACAAGAGTGATCGAGGGTATTATCCTGGAAATTAAATCTAACGGTAGGAAGCGCACCGCAATTTTGGTCAGGACTTAATGAAACTAATGTAGCCTTACGTTAAATAAACAAAAAAAAAGAAGTAAATAGTTGGCTAGTTTTATAGATTTTTTAGCTGTGGTTTGCGGACTATAAACTAGATCGGCTACATAACTGGGACAACCTGGATTAGCACACGATCCAAATGCGATGCAATACATAACATGTGATAGTGTAAACAAATACATGGATGCATAACTTCATAGATGTAATTTTACAAGTAATGTACACACGAGAAATATGAACGAATATTTACTTTATCCAGGATTGATGATCGTGTATAGAACTATCAGGGATTAAAAATCAGATTTTGATGAAGATAAGACTACATCTGGCCGAGGGTTAGCGAGTGCCGCCAAGACTCCTCCATCTGGCCAGCAATGCCGGATGAACGAGACCCTTGTCGTTCGCGCGCTTCACTGTGATCTGAGCTCGCGATAAGGATTAATGAGAACTTAGTACCTTGGGTTCAGCATATGTTTGTAATATAGGTGGGTGCGACACGCTACTCTAGTTTTGACCTATGTGTCAACTTAAAGAGCTAGTCGAGAGAGTGTGGTGAATAAACTTAACAAGTTAAAGGTTGGACGCATACCAAATGATACTTACTAATCACCTCACAAGTTGTATCAACTTAATAAATGTAGTAATTGACTCAGACGAAATGCTTGGAATGCATTTTATGCAGTTTGTTTTTTCACAGAATGATTATAGTTTCTAACGAGTCAAAATCTTCACTTCACAACACTTACAGTTTTATTCCTATACACTACTCTGAGAGGAGGTACAGAGGGGGTATTGTTTAGATATATTAGTTGTGCCGGAGGCGGACTGATTTTTACGACAGCATTTTGTAGGACCTCTAGATATAGATGGGGAAAAGGTGGATTTATTTTATATTTCTGGCAAATTCCTGATTGTTGTATAATGCTCCTAGTCGTTCGGTGTGCACTAGATATGCTGATATCATTATGGTTATGTGATCATTTAGATTTTGCGCGTGTTAGTTGTAATCTGGGGTTAGTTTGTGGTTCTAATAGCATGCTATATATGTAGTAGTATTATGTGTTTAGGATGAAGTTGCGTTTTGAACGAAGGCGCGAGACAATGTCGCAGGCCTTGATCATTTTGTCTTGCTTTTTAAGTAAAGGTGGAGATGAACATGTATGGAGTGCGATGATGGACTGGAATAAGTTAGGAGAAACCTGAGGGGACCCTATGTAATCTTGCGTACGATGTGTCTGCCAAACTGTGCTTTTTTAATTATTAAAAATGGATGGTTCACTCAAAAATGAATAGATCTTGTCATCCGTTTAGAGTCATCCTGCGAAAAATTTTCAAAGCTGTGCTCTGCCCTCTGAAGTAGACGTGGTGTGGGTTGAGGCAAGGCTCTCGATGGTCAGATGGTGTTACATGATTCATACACTAGAGGTCGCTGGGGGTTGAGGCAAAACTAGATTTTTTTATTGTTCCAAATGTTAATGTTAAAAAATCAAACGGTTTATTGCAAGGCACCGTTAATTTCAGCAAGTAAGTTTAACAATCATAATATGTATAATAAGCTAATCAGGTGCGTGGGAAGGGAGGTGGTGAAATGAAAATCTTACCTTGCAACAAAAAAAACTTTTACAAT
>NW_024873549.1:0-3635 GCF_018340385.1 Cyprinus carpio | reverse complement strand
GTTAAAGGGTGTGTCCGTGGCGGCCTGACAAATTTCGATGATTCGCCATGAAAAAGGAAGTTGCTATAACTCAAACATTCAATGTCCAATCTGCCCCAAACTTCACATGTTGGATCAGGACTCCGGCACCTAAACAGATCTACATGCCCATATTCAGTCCTACTCATAGCGCCACCTGCGGGCAACAGGAAGTGTTAGTTGTACGCTGTAACCAAAACACTCCTAGAAATTTAATGACACAACATATGTTTTGTCAACTACATCTAAAGGCCTTTGAGATGGTAAATTGTGAAGATTTGAGTTTTCGTAAAAGGGCGTTGTCCATGGAGCCGTAAAAGTTTGATGTCTCACCATGGGAATTGTGATAAAACTTGTTAAACTCAGTCGTAAAATATCTGATCTTCCCTTAAACTTCATATGTTAGATAAGAGTCCTGGCCTCTGAACACACCCAAAAGGCCAATATTCCATCTGGTGGCAAAAATAGCTCGATAGCCACCTATACACGTTTAACGGAGTGTGCCTCGAAGCTACATTTCACGCATGTAAAAAAATTGGTACACACATGTAACACACCAATACCTACAAAAAGTCTCTTGGTACGAAATTCGAATCCCAACAGGAAGTCGGTTATTCTTGAATTTTCTCTGCAAAAAATTTGTGGTCGCTTTTTGCCATTTTCAGGGGTTGTACTTCATACGATTACTCCTCCTAGAGATCGTATTCAGATCAACACCAAACGCTGTCAGTGTAATCTATAGGCCTTTGCGATTTGTTTTAAATTGCGAAGACGCTTGAGTTGTGTTTAAAGGGGCTCTTGTCTGTGCCGGCCCATACAAATTTCGTATGTCGCCATGAGAAAGGAAGGTTGTTATACCTAGACACTACCATGTCACAAATCATGCCCCAAACTTCACATTGTTTGCTAGACTCCTGACCTTGGAACAATCTACTGTACAAATTAAGTTATAGCTATAGCGCACTGCTGGTAACAGGACAGTGCAATGTTTTACACTGTAACAAACTAACTCCTGAAATTTTATGACCCCTTTATAAGTTTTTTGGTCATAACAAGGTCTAACGCTATAACGGCCTTTGCAATGTTAAATGTGAAGATCTGATTTTCATAAAGGGTTGTGGCCATGGTGCTGTGACAACAGTTCCATGTCTCACCTAGGGAATAGAATTTTGTTTCTTTTTTAATTCAGGCATAATGATGTCCGATATCCCCAAAATCCATGTTCGAAAAGAGGTCTTGGCCTGAACAATCTGAATGTGCAATATTCACTATAATTATAGCGGCACCCTGCTGGCAATAGGACAGCTCATGCTTTATACTAAACCTAACATTCCATGTTCAATATGCACTAATTTCATATGCTGATTAAAAGTGCTGGACTGAAAGAAATGTACATGCCAAATTCTATAATATTAGTATAGCGCCACCAGCTGGCAGCAGGAAGATGGTTATATTTCTATTATATTTACCACATTAAACGAATTTGATGCATTTATCCAACATTAAACCCTTAAACAGCATATTGGCTACTGTTCTTATGCACACGGGTCTCAGACATGGTGAAAGATTTTACATTTTGCTTATAGGTTTTCAGACAGAGGTTGTGGACAAAAAAAATGGCTCAACAGCGCCACCTATTCTAAAAAAAAAATCAGCAGCCTTCGAGCTATGTTTCACGTACATGTTTGAAAATTGGCACACACATGTAAAGCATCAAATGACCTACCAAAAGCCTCTTTACGCAATATCCGGAACCCAACAGGAATCGGTTTTATTTTAAAAGTTTATGAGCAAATTTTGTGTAAATTTTTGTCATTTGCATGGGTTGTTATTTTAACGAACCTCCTCCTAGATATTTATTGGAGATCAACACCAAATTTGGGTCTATACCTATTCTAAAGGCCTTTGCGATGTTAAAGTTTATTGTTGAAGTCTGAGTTTTTCCGTTGAAAGGTCAGTATCCGTGGCGGGCCTGACGACCATTTCTCATGTTTTCTCCATGAAAACTGAAATAGCTATAGCACTCAGACCATACAATGTCCAATCTGGCCACAAACTTCACATGTTTTGAGAAGACTCCTGACCCTGAACAGACTCACAAGCCCATATTCCGTAATCGTCATAGGCGCCACCTACTGTGCAACAGGAAAGTGACAGTTGGACCCTCTAACCCGCACATACACCTAGAAATTTTATGACAGTCAATTTTGTTATTTTTTTATTTTTTTTGTTCAGTCTAATCTAAAGGCCTGTGTGATGTTAATTGTGAAGATCTTGAGTTTTCGTTAAGAGGGGAGTGTCCATATCGCGCAGTGACAAAAGTTCGATGTCTCGCCATGGGAAATAGAATGTTGTTGTAACTCAGGCCAAAAAATGTCCGATCTTCCCCAAACTTCACATGTTTGGATAAGAGTCCCCGGCCTTGAATACATCTGAAGGCCAATACTTCCATCGGGGTGTGGCAAAAAATGGTCGATAGCGCCTTGAACTATACACTTTCAACGGAGTGCGCCTCGAGCTATGTTTCACGTACATGTACAAAAAATTGTACACACATGTAACACTCCAATACCTTAAAAAAAGTATTTTAATACGAAATTCAAATCCCAACATGAAGTTGGTTATTTTGAATTTTCTCAGCAAAATTTGTGATTTTTGCCATTTTCAGGGGTTGTACTTTAAAGAACTCCTCCTAGAGATTTATTCAGATCAACACCAAATTTGGTCAGTGTAATCTAAAGGCCTTTGCGGTGGTAAATGTGAAGACTCTTGGGTTTTCGTTAACGGGTGTGTCCGTGTCGCGGCGCGGCCTGATCGTCATGAGAAAGGAAGTTGCTATAACTCAGACATACAATGTCCAATATGCCCCAAACTTCACGTTTGATAAGATTCCAGAACTGAACAGATATCAGAAATGAAAAAGCCTATACAAGTTTACACTGCCCCATCATCCAGGTTAGTCAGTGAGCGCCACATCGCTCAGGCACAACGGAAACTGTCATGTTTTCGCACTGTCAACAAATATCCTAGAAAATTTTATTGCCCCTTTATAATAATTTTTTTTGGTTAGTCTAATCTAAAGGCCTTTGCAATGTTAAGTTGTGAATATCTTGAGTTTTCATTGCTATTAGCAGTGTCCATGGCGTTTTGACAAAGTGCGATGTCTCGGCCCTGGGAATAGAAAGTGTTGTAACTCATGCATAAAATGTCCAATTTTCCCCAAACTTCACATGTTCGATAAGAGTCTTGGTCTCAACACAATATGCAGGTCTAATTCCACTATAACCTAGTGGAATATTTACCTGCTGGCAACACGAATGGCTCTTGTTTTCCACTAACTGAAAACATGCAATGTCCAATCTGGCACCAAACTTCAAATATTTGGAAAGAGTCATGGCCTGAAGATATCTAAAGGCCAATTTTCAGTTATAATCATTGCGCCACCTGTTGGCAATAGGACACATCATGCTTTATACTAACTCAATCATTCCATGTTCAATCTGCACTAAATTTCATATGCTTGATAACAGTGCTGGACTGAAGAAATCTACATGACAAAATCCAGTTATAGTTATAGCGCCACCAACTGGCAGCAGCAAGATTGGCACATATAAATG